>NW_026919902.1:0-12500 GCF_032062105.1 Saccostrea cuccullata
GTGAAGAAGAAAATTTCATACTTAAGTAATTTTGCAGTCTTTTGTTCTTTTTTATGTTCCAACGAGTATTTAATTGTGAAACTAAGTTTTCGCTCTTCAGACGTGTAAGAAAGGTGAAATTTACTAGCTTCAGACCAGTTTACGGCTGCTAAATGTGTTGTTGTTCTGTACGTCCATATTTTACCACAATAAAAATATTCACTATAAAACTGTTATTATTGGCACATTTCAGAGGATTCGTTATTTTATAGTCCAGCGATGCAGGCGAACGCCAGAGGGGAACAATAATAATCTCAGACTATAGCAATGTACGCATCTATTGATTTCGAATCCAGAAAGATATTAACATTTTTACGAGAATTTATCGTTTTTAATAGCCGTATAAGATATTTTATCGACTGTATATTTCCTTTCCGCCAACTATTAAAATCTTTAAACCATCACAATGAGGGATACATTTAGGGGTTCGATAATTGTAAACAGCAAACAATATGGTTGAAAATATTATAAATCAGCCACTTTGTTGCAATCTTGGAAGCGTTCGTTTTCACTTTATTTATCTTTTTATTACAATTTAAATCTCGCTGGTGTGTGCATTGCCGATACTTTAGCAGCTTATCGACAAATGGATGAAACTCGATGATTTTTTAAGGGGAGTCCTATCATTCACTTTACGAAGAATAACTCGGCATCAAAAGAAATATATCTCCAACAGAAGTTGCAAGGAATTACCTTTGAAACCTGCATTTCCTGATAAAGCGCCACCTGCAAGCAGAATGAGACGAACGCATCTGCAAACTGCGAAATATATGAGATAATCACACGATAAATCTTATTTATTTTTCAAAATTAAATGATCCCAATAGATTTGTTCCAGCAAATTTTTCAATGATTACGTTTTCTCTTTACTCAGAACCAATCAAAGAAAGGACATTTTGTGAATGAAATGGTTCTAGCATTGAAGATTGAGCGTTTTATTTTTGTAAACATTCGACTCTATTGCATTGATGGATAAATTCCAATAATTTAAGATTTTTTCTTGATTGGGATTTTTATTTAAAGTTATCTTATGATTGACGATGACAAAAAGGAAAGGAAAAAAAGACATGAAGATAATGTCAAGTTCACATACTGATGTTTTAAAACATGTTTTTGGTTGAAGTCCGTACTTCTTATTTGGAAAAGTCAAAAAAATGAACATTCAACATACAAAAATAATCTAAGTCATATTAAGAATACTGTTATGAGCACACTAAAGTTTATATAATAGAACTTTAAATAATCGACACGCTCGTTTCCTATGTCTTTATTTTTAAATAGGCAATTTGAGCTTCAAGTTCTCCATTAGGTTTTTATTTAGCTCACAATCGTTCCATAACTGTCTGTGTGATGTGAGTGGGTGTAAATTGCGACGTTTTTCAGACTTTAATGAAAGATATTTGTAATTCAAAGAATTTTCTACATTGAAGAAACGAAAGAAAGGGAATTATTGATATATTTAATGACTATATTTATGTTTTATGAATACATTTACTTATTTTTTTCTTCTAAAAAAAATAGTCTCAACTTGCAATTATTATTTTGCATATTCTTTTGCATGTTTAACTATAACCTAACCCAAATATAATTTTAAGAGTGGGATTATTATGATTAAATTATACATAAATTATACTCAGGTGGACAAGTATTCCACAATTATAGAAAATATTTAAAAATACATGTATAAGAATTATTCTGATATGAACAATAAACATTTTTAAGTCAACTAACCAACTCACCTAAATCTACAGAAGTTTCTTTGGTTATTTATGCTACGACTATAAAGTCTTTTATTTAATTCTACTTTAATCTGTGCAAATTAAGGACCCTCTCTACACCAGTACAAAAAGTTTTTTGGACACTGAGAAAAATAAATTCCATAAAGGTGTTAATATTGAGCTTATTTATATGATTTTCACTATATGGTATGCGGCATTTACCCCCAGGGAAAATAATCAAACACAACGCAGTCTCAGTGAATAGAAATCACTGTTGTTTACTTCCTTGGAGAAAGTACATTTAAATAACATGTTCAATTAATTTATCTTGGCCTTTCAAAATGTTAAGAATACTATAATTGATTATAAATGGTGTAATATACTGTGAATTTCTAATTTTTAGAACTTGGATCTAAGGGCAGATCACTCTAACTACAAAAAAATACCATAGAATTTTAGTGTGCAGTGTAGAGAGGTTTCTTAAGCCAAATTGCTGGAAGGTTCATTTTGACGATACATGAACTTCGGGAAAAAGTGATCATTATGTAATGTACGAATACCTGTATTTTTTCTTTTTTGGTTATACGTATATATGTATGTACATGTATATATGTATATGATTAATGCGTAATCTTGAATATTTCAATAATTTATATAAATGAATTATAATACTTGTACATTGACTTATTTCACAGTTATATTTTTGTGTAAAAAAAAATTTAGAAACGAAGATAAAGAATTTTCTTGCTCTTGTTACGTGATTCATATTGAAGCATCTTTTATCATCTCCTAATAGACGTAGAAAAATAAAGTCTGATAAGACGATTTTTCTTTGTGATTACAAAAATCTTCACTTTGATGAAACTCTTTCATTCATAAGTTTATTTTGATCAATGAATGAATAGAAAGATCAAATATGTTACCTGAGTAAGAAAGGCAACCCAAATTCACTCTTTGACAACAAGAAAAAAAATCTATCAAAGAGAAGGAGAAAAAGTACAATGTAAATTGCCTACTTTCAATGATATCTTACCGTGTTGTGTATAATTCTGTAGTGAAATATACAGGAACAAAATTGTACCTAGTAATGGTTGGAATTCTTTTTTTACACACATATCCCATGGCTAATGTTCAATAGTTAATATTACAGTAAAAGGTACTAAAAAGAAAGACAATGAAAGACAACTCAGAATCAAGATAGAATCAATAAGAAACAAACTTCAACGGATCCTTCTTTTTTATATTCATAAATCATCTTTGGTATCAAAGAATATATATGGTAATTAAAATGAAAAAGATATTTTTATTTAAATTACAATTAAGCAGTCCTTGCTTTTAATGGTTCAACACCAAGTTGTTTAGCGATCTCATTCTGAAACAAAAGATAAAAATTAAATATCATTGTCCTTGATATATTGACACCCTTTGTGATGAATGCCTGGGTCTTGCACACTTTATTGTCAACATATCAAAGTTACATTGGAAACAATTTCTATCAGTATCTCAAAATGTTACACAAATATGTCATACCTTGAAACATGAACGAAGAACGTGGTATTATAACTGGTACATTGTTAGCAAATCTTCTCTTTAGAATTTTTAAGGATGTAATTCCTTTATCAATTGCCAATGTTTTCATATACTATGACACGATTTTAAATTGTTCTGATTTTCCATTTATATGGAATCTATACATCTATAATAATTTTGTATTGTATGTTTCTATTTGTATAAAAAGTATATAAATATATTATATCCATTTGTTTTGTAAATTTCTTTAATAATTCTAACAATATTTTAGTCAATGTTTTATTTGAAATCCATTTGTTTTTTTTAGTTATAAACTAGCACATGTCCTTCCATTTTTAAAAAAAACATGATCCATCAGTCACTTCAAATTACAGACCTGTATCTCTCTTGAGTTGTGTAAGTAAAATATTTGAGAGAGTTGTATTCAAACATGTATATAATTTTTTTCACACAAATAATTTGTTCTACAAATATCAGGCAGGTTTTCTGCCTGGTCACTCAACTGTGTACCAACTTTTAGAAACATGATACTATTGTAAAAAGTATTGATGAAGGGCAATATTGTTGTATGTTTTTTTGTGATTTATCAAAAGCTTTTGATAGGGTTTGGCATAGGGGTTTGATTCATAAATTAAAAATGTATGGTATCTCCGGTAATATGTTAGAATGGTTGGAAAGTTACTTGTACAATAGAAAACAAAGTCATGTATCAAAATTTATTTTTCTTCTGTGAAAAATGTGCATGCTGGAGTACCCCAGGGCTCTGTCCTGCCCTCTTTTATTTTTGATATATGTGAATGATGTAGCCGAAAACATATCTGTTTGCAGACTATTTGCAGACGATAATTCTTTACAAGAAAGCTCGAGTGACGTGCGTCTCATTGAACATCATCTAAATCATGACTTAAAAATTCTGGATGAGTAGTCCAAAAAATGGTTATTGAAAGTTAATCCAAGTAAAACAAAAGTATTATTTTTCAGCTTAAAAAATACAAACCAGTTACCTGAATTATTTTTTGGAGACTGTCAGTTAGAATATGTATCACAACATAAACATCTTGGTGTTATTTTTTCAACTAAATTAGGTTGGTCAGATTACATTGATAGTATTGTCAGTAAAGGCTACAAAAAACTAGAACTTCTCAAAAAACTTAAATTTTCAGTGTCTAGAGATACGTTATCCAAACTTTACACTTCTTTTATTCGACCACAACTTGAGTATGCGTCTGAAGTTTGGTCAGGCTGTTCGCTGGCAGATATTGATAAACTTGAAAAGCTTCAACTGACAGCCGCAAGAATAGTGACTGGTCTTTTAGTATTAGCATCAAGAAATTCGTTGTATATTGAAACAGGTTGGGCACCTCTTGTAATAAGAAGAGACAAAGCCAAACTTTTAACAATGTTTAAAATCCACAATAACCTAGCTCCTGATTACTTAAAAAACATTGTACCGATGGTTAGAAACACTGTTTCAAATTACAATACTCGAAATTCACTTGATTATTCTTTACCTAAATGCAGGCTTAAATTATACAACAAATCATTTGTCCCCGATACTGTTCGCAAATGGAATTCACTGAGCAACGAAACAAGGGAAATAGCCTCAATAGGAATTTTTAAAAGAAAATTGAGTAATAATAATGATAAGCCTCCCAAGTATTTTTAAGACACAATTGTATTCTAAATAATGATCTGCATAGATGTAATATCATAAGTAATCCAAATTGTTCTTGTGGTATGAAAGAGGATAGTCATCATTTTTTCTTTGTTTGTAGAAAATATTTTGAACCTAGACACTTAATGATGTAAAAATGATTAAAGTGCATAAATTGCTTTGGGGAGATGATTCCTTATCTTCGCAGGAAAATGAAAAAATATTCGGTATTGTTCAAAAATTTATTCAGGAATCAGGTCGTTTTAATTAACACTAAACTGTATTATCTCTATTGAAATTATTATATTTTTTATAATATCAACACTGTATTTATTATCACCATAATTATTAATAATTTATATTATTTCCTTATTCATAAAACAATTGTTTTTGTTCTTCTGTGTACATGTATATATTATTAATTGTAAAATTTTGTAAATGTTGTATGGCCATTCAGATTTTATGTATAAGAGAGGACTATCTATTAAGTTTTTGGAACTTGTGTCCAATCCCTTTGACATATTGTCAATAAAATAAGTTCAAAACATTTGTTTTTTATATCTCCGGTATCCAGATAGACTCATTTCTGAGAA
Organism: Saccostrea cuccullata; assembly: GCF_032062105.1. NCBI lineage: Eukaryota > Metazoa > Mollusca > Bivalvia > Ostreida > Ostreidae > Saccostrea > Saccostrea cuccullata. The sequence goes on from NW_026919902.1 coordinate 5,535, forward strand.
GGTGAAGCAAGTTTAAGGAGGAAGTTTTCTAATAATAATGAGTATTTCATTATAACGAGTTAGTTATCTCGTTATAACAGGAACTAAAGCTCGTGTTAGCGAGTTAGTATCTCAATATAACGAGTTAGTTATCTCGATATGATAATTAAGTTATCTCCTTATAACAGGAAGTAAAGCTCGTGTTAGCAAATTTTATAACGAGTAAGCTATCTCTTCATAACGAGTTGGTTTCTTGATAAAACATGCTAATATCTCGTTATTATCTCGTTACTGCGATATTTCACGTCAAAATGAGTTACTTATTTTTTCGTTATAACGATTCTTTATGAAACTTGAGATCACTTAGTCGATTAAACTAGATAACAAACTAGTTATACATGTAAGTAGATAACTAACTCGTTGTAACAAGTAAAATGTTTACCTTTTTGGATTTCGTAGACATAAACTGAAAAACCTTTAACGTCTGATATAAATGAAGAGCCAGTTGATGGAGAAAATTTTGGAGTCAGAAAAATTTTCAAAGAAATTTGATGACTAAAATTATTTACCGCATTAGTGAAGGTTTCTTGTGAGTAGGGAATTCCACCCAGTTCCTTACAGCGCTGAGCGTGTTGTCTCTCCGGGTCTCCAGGGATCAGCACAGGTAAACCAGGATCCAGCTTTAAGTAGTTACATTCAAATTATAGTAGTTAACATTCAATTTTAGTGAAAAATGAAACGCTTTCTTCAGACTAATATTTTTGACAATCTTACTTGTTTCAGAATACCTTTAATAATAATGGTTATTTTGAAGTTATGAGCAAGATACAGACTAAGTCGATCATCATTGTCAAACAGGTTCATTAAAAGATGTAAACTAAAACTCAGAAATTGCTATTGCAGCAGTCTGACCATAAATAGGCATGTTTTTTTTTTACATTTTGAATGTCTGACCCTTATTCCAGTACAATATACGAATTTTGATGTCTCAAATGTTTCATGATCCTGGATTTAATTATTGGTATTGTAATAAATGTGTTTGGAGTATTTGGTACTGATATTATAATAATGTGTGTGTAGTATTTGACCAATAAAAGTCTCTTATAGATCTAGTACTTACAGGTTCCACACTCCTACATTGATCAATCAGCTGAGTCATTCTGTCTGTGAAACCATCAGCGAAACTGCTGGGATCTATGGCTATAAAGCATTGGCCCTTCAAGAGGAAGAAAAAGTCTGGATGTCAGAGGTTTGTACCTTAATTATATGAGGGTAAGAAATATAGTGTATTTATGCCAAATTATTTAACATATTGTTGACGTGACAAGGTACAACTCAAAATGCAAATTTAATGTCACATATATCATTAAATCAGCACAGATCCATATGCATATTAGATTATACTACACATTCAATCTTAAAATATATTTGCAGTAGGTCTTTAAGTAGAACTCACATAATTAACTGCACCCTCTCCTTTCTTCCAGTTCCCAGTGTTGAGACCAAATGCTGAACCACTTAATATGCCACACAATACTTCAACCATCATGGATAGACCATAGCCTTTGTAACCACCTTCAATGGAATATCAACAGCAGTGCATTATTCTTCAGATAGCTTGCAGTTTGAATTGGAGGAAGTGTACAACATTTCATCAATCCACATGTATCTCTTACGTACCACTTTCTTCAGCCCCACCTAGCGGCAACAGGCCTTGGAATGCCTTCGGATCTTTAGTTTCCTAAAGTATAATTCAAATAATAATATCAGGACATGATTGGGTGTTTTACGTGTATAAATAAGGTATATTACATTTTGAAATCAAGAGTTTCGTTAAACAGCAAAATGTCAGAAATACATGTACTCACCTTCCCATCTTTGTCTATGGCCCAACCACTCGGTAATGGCTGTCCTAACTTTCCTTTAAGTTCTACCTGAAATTACATGTTTAAAAAATCAACTAAACTGAACAATGTAATGATGTATTTTTCATGTTATTTCTAAAGTACTTTTTAAATTAAATTTACAAAAAAAGTTTCCTGTATTGAGAATCACCTTTCCCAGGGCAGTAGCTGTTGTTGCCATGTCTAAAACAAAGTTGTCTCCATTGTTTGCTGGGGCACCAAGTGATATAGGATTCGTACCTACAACCATCTGAAAAAAAAGAAATCTATCTTAATTTATTATTTGAAACAAAGGGAACTAATATATTTTTTGCGAACCGGTAATATTTAAAGGAGATATTCCAGATTTGACCTTGTTGTTCCTCTTTTTTTCAAGCTTGCCAGAACTATGGGTGTATTAATTTTCGCCAAAGAAAATATTGTTTTTGAACCAATAAAGTATATCAAATTATCAGTACATTATAATAAAATTACCTCTTTTGACCTTGTTGAAACCAGCATTGGATATGTGTTTGTGAAAGCCATGCCCTGTTTAATAAAAGATTCACAGTGTTAGTTCTGTCTGGGTTTTTTTTTCGTACCACAATAATCTTGAATTTTCAACAAAAAGATTGTTCAGCTTTGATTCACGCCAGTATGACTGTCTTTTGACACTCACTATCATCCCCTGTTCTATTGCTTGAAGTCCGTACCATCCGGCGATACCAAAATGAGACGATCCTTTAAATAATCAATATTATCCAAACCTATATAAGATAACTTTGTACAAATTAAAATATTGTAGGATCAGACAACGAATTAAATAGGTCATGTGTCCCTTTGCATTTTTTAAATTAAAAAAAACATTGTTCCCTACCTCTAACACTGACCATTGCTATCCCTGACTGTTTCGCTTTTTTCATCGCCAATTCCAATGCAAACTTGCCAATGGCTGGCCCTGTACATGTGTATAAAACGCTAAGGATGAATCATGTCCTCTAAGTATCAATGATAAAAAATCATTTTATTTCAGTAATTCCTACCGAGAATATTGTTTCCATCAACAAGAGCTGTGGAGACATTTTCTTTAACAATGGTAGGTTCCACACCCTGGCCGTCAGATATCGCCTTATTCCTTAAGCATTTCACGTATAGACCTGAAATTCAGAGAAATGACTGGATTAATATCCAAGCTTTTGCAATAATCAACTAGATGCTGTCATGAGACAGTAATACCCGCACTAAGGTGTTTGCCTCTAAATGCACACTTCTTCATATTGGGCTTTACCAAGGAAAAAGTCAATATAATTCAATAATTTACATATTACATGTTTTATCAAATTGAGCATAATATGCTCAGGTGACCATGTGACCCATGGGCCTCCATCTAATAGGTATTTCATATCCTTAATTCATTACCAGTCTGAAATTAAACAACAGAATTAAATTAATGATGTAAATAAGGTTTGATAAAGGGGGGGGGGATAAATTTTTGGCACATAATTTGAACTTTTTAAATGTATTTTCTCATATCTATAGATCAACAAATAATATTATTCAAATTAGTGTAAAGAGTTTTTGATGAATTTTTCAAAATGTGCAAAGTTTATTTATATTTGACAAGGCAGTTCTAAACTTCTTGAAAGCTGCCATATACACAATCAATTTAGTCAACCCCCACCCCTCTCCCATCAACACACACACACAAACACACTTAATTTGCCTGTTTTTGGAAATAGGCCTAGATGGCAAAGTTAAGATAAAACATCTTTCGTAAATGATAATTTTCAATTTGTTCTTGCACTATACATGTATTTGAACACCTGTATCACATTGGGCTTGCGTCACGTACCCAACTTAAGTACTAGTTTTACCACTGGCATTATCATTTTTAGATCTCACTGCACGTGCAGTGGGCTACTTAGTGTGGCATACACATCATTGCATATATATGTCAGTAGGAATTATTTCATTTTGTGTTTTAATTGGATTATATTTCATGAAGATTACGGGACCTAAATAATGACAATCGGTAAGTACAAAGTTTTGGTATAGATTTTGTAAAATAGTCTGAAATGCAAACGGTTAGGTTCAAGTTTAAAGGATCAAAGGTATCCGATGCTTTGACATTCTGAAGAGTTATCCCCCGTTATCAACGTTACATTCAGTTAGGCCTACAAGATCCAGAATTTTTTTCTGGGACTGGGAGGGAGGGGGGTTTCCAGACCAGAATTTCCTGAGAAGCTAAAAAAAAAAGTTATGTTTGGGTCTGTTTTCTAAGGTGGAGGGACACTTAGGGCATCCAAAGTCATTTTATTTCCTCCAGTATACATTATAGTCCTGCAAATTCCAAGGGGGGGGGGGGGGGTTGAGAGGGCGATCACCCAATCCACTCCCTGTCCCTGTATTCACAAATGATCATGTGACTCCTAAAAAGTTGGAAAGTTTTTCCATTTGACTCTCCATAATTTTGTTTCTTGTGTTATTATGTTATGTAAATTTAATGGTATAAAGGTTATGAACCCCTGGAGGTCATTCCCACTCCTAATGAGCTGGAAATGTTCACAATATGACTGCATTAAATTAAATAAAAGTGCATCAATGATAAGATTACTTGACATTTTATTCATGAGTTTGTGTCAACTTATCTTCTGGCGGCGGCCTAGAATAGGAAGGAAAATCATTCAGAGATGGACCACATTAATTAAACTATTCGTATAATTTTTTTTTTTAATGTAATGCAAGTAGTAGTTTGCATACATAAACAAACAGGGGTCTGGGAAGGGGTGAGGGGAAGGATCGAGTTAATATTTCTTTATGTCTTAATGGTTAAAAACTCCTAAAATGAATGTTGACCTCAAATCTAACTTGTCCTGATTATTTTTCAAGTGGTGGTGTCTCCATATGAGTGAAAAATTCCTGAGAGGGATGTTTAATAACAAACAAAATGACATAAAAACACAATATTGATTTGCGTTAAGAAATATGCAGGGGATTTTTTCCATCATAAATCTTCTTCTCAAGAACAGCAAGGGCATTATTGTCCCCTGTTTTGGGGAAAGGGAGGGGACGTTAAATCTCATTTGTCTGTCAGTTTGCCCATCTTAATGACAGCTAGTATGTGCATCTGTCACAATAAATTTAACCTTGGTCATAACTTTTGAATATAAATAAGAGATAATGCTTTCCTATTTCACATGTACATTACCACAAAACTTTCTAAATATACTATGAGTTTTTAACCCAAGTGAGACCTTGACCTTAAAGTTTTACCTACTTTCCAAATAATAACATTTTAAATTGATCAATTTGAAAGAGAAAAGAAAGGGCATTCAAATTATGCATGTTTATTACATGTGAAAAGACTTTTCTAAATATATCATTACTTTTGACTCTGTGACCTTGACCTAGAATTTAACCTACTTTTCAAAAATTTTATATTGTATATATAAATTTTGATTCAAAAGAGATATGACTTTTATATTTGACATGTACATTACCTGCAACAAAATGTTTCAGAGCATGCTACGATTTTCCCCTTTGACCTAATTTTCAAATATTGATATATGATATGGGTGCATATTCAATGACATAATATGCCATAAATTATGGCATCCCATTCACTAAAACACAGAAAGTAGAGGACCACAATTCTTTGAATTTGCTTGTATAAACTTGATAGATGGAAACATCCTCATATAATGTAGATTCAAGTTTTTTATGCCACACCATGATTAGGAATACATATATATAGTTTTTGTCATGTCCGTCCTCCACCCTTCCATCTGTCTTTCCATTGGGTTCAAAGAAACTTTCTAGATATTTTTATCAAAGTTCATATGTTGATGCATACTGATGTAAATATCCAACTGCAGCAATATTTTTTGACTTTGACTTTTCCTTTGACCTTCACTTAACTTTTCTTTAAAGAGGCTGGGTGGTTGCGGCCATTTTTATACTATTTTGATCTCCTCTAGAAGAAGAGCTCCATTTAAAGATATAATGAAATGATAAAATGATCAAATTTTAAAACTAAAATTTATGAAATTTTTCTTTGCCAAATGATAGTTGACGGCTTAAGATATCATATCCCCAAATTTAAGTTATAACCGGTGGTTAATGAAAAAAATAATTTGTTGACCCCCTAGCCTCCTTAAATTACTGTTTAGCTTTATTTTAAAGAAACCATTCAAGTTGTGTAATGAAACTTTACATGATGATACATACTTATGTAAGCTTTACAATACTTCACTCTTTTTTACCTTGACCTTTCCTGTGACCTTGACCTCACCTTTCTAAAATTAATGTCTAGATCAGTTTTGAATAAACAATTCAAAATATATTTATCAAACTTCATATGCTGATACATACTGCTGAGAGCTATTAATACATCAACTTATTTTGACCTTGAATTTTCCTTTGACCTTGACCTCACTTTTTAAAATATATGTTTATCTAAGTTTTAAATAAACCATTAATTATAGTTTTATCAAACTTCATATGCTAATAGTAAATTCCTACTGATGTAAGCTTTTCAACTGCAACAATTAACATTTTGGCCCTAACCTTTCCTTTGACCTCTCTTTTCTTAGAAAAAGTGTTAAGGTCAGTTTCATTAAATCATTCAAGATATTTTTATCAAACATAATATGCTGATAACTTCATCAAAAACTTCACCTTGCACATTCCTCTGACCTTGACCTCCATCCTTTTTAATTTGTATTTCGCTTAGTTTTAAAGAAATAATTTAAGGCATTTTTATGTTAGCATGCACTTATACATAATTTGGTGAGGATTTATAATCTATATCAAATTTATTTAGATTTTAGTTTCAATTCTAAAGAAACTGTTCAAGATATTTTCAACAAACTTAATACGCTAATACAAATTTTCCTGTAGCATGAGTAATATACATCCAGTGGGACATTCATGTCCTATAGACATATTTCAAGTTTTTCAAATCATAACCTCAAAGGCTAGGTCAGGCCACAATTAGACATTAAACATTCCGAAACCTTACTGCACATCTACATGACACCACCAACCATCTCCCCAAAGATGATAAGACTACTTTGTAAAATGTAAGAAGAGTTCAGGGAAGACG
>NW_026919903.1:0-16514 GCF_032062105.1 Saccostrea cuccullata
CACCCTGCCTGACAAGAGCAATGACTATCGTCAATGACGCCCACATCATAGTTGATCGTCATATTTATCTTGTGAGGATCCTCGCTCTTTTTCATCGACCGGTAACATTTTGCCGTAATTTCTACGCTTTTATCAGTGGAAGTATACAGTTTTACTGCATGGATATAACCATTAATGAAAAAATTATACCCTCTCTCCTTTGCACGGGATGTAACGACGACATTTTTAAAATAATCCAAAGATATACTCGGCGGAATTATTCGTAGGGCGTTTGTATCCGCCGCCATTTTTCCCTCTCTATGTCCGAGGCTGTTTCGTTGCTATGACGTATCTATGGTGGGCGGAGCTAACGCTGCGGCTGTGGAACTGTGTATATATGTAAGTTAATGTGTTTTAATTATTATTACATATTATTTAAAAGCTGTTTGCATTTTTAGTGTTATATATATTCTTTTTTATGTGGATTGTTATGTGTTATGAAACCATGTTTCTTAAGAATTAATTATTAGAAAATACAGATTCACAGAGCTGTTTTTGTCCCCCGGGGGACATTAAATTTTATTTGTCTGTCCTTTAGTCTGTCTAGCTGTCCGTCATTCACAAAAACTTTAACCTTGCCCATAACTTTGGATTAAGAGGAGCTATGGCTAGCATATTTCAAATGTGTATTCCTTGTGACAAGACCTTTCTTTGGGTACCACCAAGTTTGACCTTTTGACCTTGACTTTGGAGTTTGAACCACTTTAACATAAAAATTCCTAACTTTTACTTTGGCTATAACTTTTAAACAGTAAAGGCTAGGGCTTTCATATTGCACATATGTATTCTTTGTGGCCAGACTTTTCACTGGATAACAACAACTTTGACTTTTTTACCTTGGAGTGGCTCAGTGGTTACAGCGTCTGTTCTAAAGTCACGAAGAAAGGAGTCAATCCTTACAGCAAGACCTTTCACTGGATACCAACAACTTTGATCTTTTGACCTTGGAGTGGCTCAGTGGTTACAGCGTCTGTTCTAGAATCGCGAAGAAAGGAGTCAATCCTTATGTCACAGGTTCGAATCCCACTGTGTGACATTGAGACCGGTCCTTTGGATGAGACCGTATAAACCGAGGTCCCCTGTCGCAGTAGGTGCTGCCACAAAAAAGATCCCTCCCTACACAATGGCCCTGAGTGCCGAGTATAGGCCAAAATTTGCAGCTCTCCACCAGCAAGTGGTGGCGTCTTCATATGAGTGTAAAATTCTCGAGGTGGACATTAAACAACAAACAACCGATCAATCCAAATGACATATGATAAGCCATTGATATCTGACACAAAAAAATGACATCTCACCCACAAAGACACTGAAAGTGGGGGACCACAATTCTTTGCATTTTGCTTGTTTTATTTAAAGACATACAAACTTTAGTACCTGAATGCTTCCACATGAGTTTCATCTTTCCTAGCCCAGTGGTTCTTGAGAAGAAGATTTTTAAGACTTTCCGATATATTCCTTTGTAAAACTTTGATCGGCCATTGTGGCCCCACCCTACCCCTGGGGTCATGATTTGGACAAACTTTAATCTACACTACCTGAAGATGCTTCCACATGACTCTCATCTTTCCAGGCTAACTGTGGTCTTGAGAAGAAGATTTTTAAAGATTTTTCCTATATACTCCTATGTAAAACTTTGATCGGCCATTTTTGCCCAACCCTACCCCCAGGGGTCATGATTTGATCAAATTTGAATCTATACTACCTGAGGATGCTTCCACATGAGTTTCACATTTTCTGGCCTAGTGGTTTTTTAGGAGAAGATTTTTAAAAGATGACATTAATTTTTCACTAATTCAATATATCTCCCCTTGGAAGAGGGTGTTGCTCTCATTTTAACAAACTTGAATCCCCTTCAGCGAAGGATGCTTTATGTCAAATTTGGTTAAAATTGGCAAGGTGGTTCTGGAGAATAAGTCGAAAATATTAAAGTTTATGACAACAACGACAGACAACGGACAAATTTTGATCAGAAAAGCTCACTTGAGCCAAAGGTGAGCTAATGATGTCAGAAATGATGCTATTTTTGCAATCCAACCAAAACAAGACAAAAACTGCTTGAAAATAAGTTGTTTTTTAAAATATATGCTAAAATGGCGGGAAAATGTGAACTTTTTGATGTCATATTTCTAAATTAATGGCATTTTGATCAAATTGAAAATTACGAATTAAGGTCACATGGATTGTGATGGAAAACTGTGCAAATTAAATTTTAAAAATTATAAAGTAAAATTATGATATTCATTTTAAAGGGCCATTTGACACACTTATCATATATTGCTCTTTGCTTCTGACGCTTATGAACAAGTTATAATATTGGTATTTCAATACCGAATCCATTTTATTAAACGATTTCATAAAGATTCATATTTCAGCACAAGACAACTGCATCTGCAGCACAGGCCTTTATAAAAAAGATAAAAGTATGGAACTCTTACACTGGGTACCAAATTTCACTAAGACAATATTTTTTAATCGAAAATTTTAATTTCTATTTAAATCTTCATTTCTAACAAAGCACATTCTGAATTCCATATACTTCTAGAGATATTCTTAAATCAATTTCAAATATGACCTACTTTTTTTTTACTCGAAATTAGCTTGGACCCCTGGCCATTTACATGTAAACAGATGGTGTTTGAAGTGCGGCGAAGAGTTGCATAGTATTTTTAACATTTTAAAGTTGAATTCTTACTCCAGATTATAAAGTTTAGTCCGTAATATTTCTTTCCCTAAAAATTAATTTGAAAACGTCTACATCAACAACTGCACCACCATGTTGATTATGAATGTAAAAGAAGCTATGGTTGAACAATTTTTTCCTGGAATGTATTATATACCTTTCGATTTTAAAACAATTACAGCTAAAATGTTGTTGGTCATTTATTAAGATTATATGATCAAATTAGAGAAAAGCCCGAATGCAAATGCGCATATATTCATCCAGTAATCCAGGAAAATTTCTCCAACCGTTCCCACTTAACAATTAATGTAGCTCGATCTTCAAAGACCCAAACTGATGTCAAGTAAAAAAATTAAAGTCAATTTTGGAATTGATTTCCGAATATCTCGAAAAGTATAAGGAATTACAGAATGAATATTGTAATGAAGATTTTTTATACACTAGAACAAAACTGCTAACGCACCTTTTGTTAATTCTTATTTGTGAATTGAACATTTGTCGAATTGGTATTACTGTATATACTGTAAACCAACTTTTATTCGCGTGCGAGAAATATTCGCGAGTTTCGCAACCGACTTTAACTCGCGAATATAAATCGCCGCGAACCAATGATTTTGCTAAGTATTTGTAGGAAATGTTTTCTCTGTCGCGAAAATTAATCGTCGCGGATTGATTTCAAACGGACGAATCGCGAATAAAAGATGACGCGAATAATAGTTGGTTTACAGTAAAATGCCATTATTTCTAATACAGTGGGATTGACAAATATCTTGGTATCACGAGAAGACTTTTGAAGTAACCTCCTTGTCCGAAAACCAATTTCCAGGAAATTCTTGATCACTAAAGACGGTCTGTGAGGTTGCCACAATAGTAGTCCCCCAGTAATAAATCAAATAACAAACTTTCATTGACTCTCATATTGCCTAGTTGTAGTATCCATCCGGTGCCTTAGTGTCAATACTAAATCCACTCAACTTCTTATTGACATAGCTTTATGGAACAATTTTCAACTTATTGTATGCTGCTAAATTCAAGCCGTGGCTTTCTGTAGTAAACATTTTATGCTGGTTAATCTATTTGTAACAATTTATCATGAGTGGAATTCATAAGCTTTGTATTGTTTTCTTTTTTTTACAGATTTCTCCAAAGGAACCCCCTTCAGACGCCATACTGTCTGCTTTAGCACGCTCTTCTAACATCAAACACCGCATACGGTGTAACGTTTTATCTGAATTTTTAATTTTTACAAATGAAAAGAACACAACTACAAAGGAAAAAATTCCCTAATGTAGATTTTCCAAAGGGTTTGGAAAAGTTTTGGAATTCCATGGAATTCCATTCGTTTCCATACCAAAGTCGAAAAGTGTGTCTGGAAGTTTTTGGAATATTTTGGAATCTGAAAAAATAAATGGACTTAGACATTTTTTGCTTTGGAAAGTAGTGGAATTCTTTGGAAAAAATGATAAAATGAGAAACTTAGCCATTTTCTGCACTGGAAAACTGTGGAAAATTACTTAGACTTTTTTTAACTGTCGACCAATAGTACAATAACATCGGGATCGAAGTCGGGCTCGATGAACAATTAATTTAAACAACAAGCCGAAATTCAAAAATATCGAATGCGATGTTGATGTTGCACAGAAGGAAAGTTGGAAAGAGTGTGTCTAGAACAGGGGAATCATGGTTAGCTTTAGATGGAAGAAGATGAAGACATTTTAAGAACCGGTAGGTACAATATTGTACAGTATTTTATGTGTCCTTGAATGAAGAACGCTTATGCTACTGTTCATTAGTCTGGGCACCACACATAAACTGCCCGACGGTGTAATCGTTAGTGCACTATTTCAATTTTGTAATAATTATTTAAAAACTCTAAACATCTCATTAAAATCATGGATTTTAACCCGAATGTCCTCGTTTGGGATCGAACTTATGTAAAGAATTTTACCTATACGTTCCTTTGTTCAAGTCAAGATAACATTTACAGAGTATGATGTACAATGTAATTAATTATATATATTTTAAGGTGTGTTCGTGATCATTTTCAGTTCTTATTTTAATTATTTTATAGCTGTTGCTGCATTGTGCCTGAGATGATCCCCTCAGCGCTGGCGTTTGATAACTTGGTGGATGTAGATGCTTAGCCAGTCAGTCATTAGGCTTGTGAATATGGTGAGAACGAGCTCAAATTATCACTCAAACCAAGTTAACTAACTCTGATTTTATTAATCCATGTCTATTAGCATAATATTGTGTTCTACGGTGCGACCGTTGGGGCAAGCGCAGTTATTTACTTTCAAAATCCTTTATACAGATTTTACTTGCACTGCCTTTCCTCAGTTCATTAAAAAAGAAGAACAGAATAACAAGTCAATTCCCACTTCCCAGGCATCGGGATAGAGATTCTGAATTTTCGGAAGTTTCCTACAAAATCCAAAATACCTGAGCCGTTTAAGTGACGAAAGTATGACGTCAAATAAAAAGTCCTGTTGACTCTTCGCCGCAAAGGATTATTGGGAGTTTGGAATTTTTTCACGCTGTGAGATAAAAATTTCTTGGAACGACGTGAAGATTTCAACCCAAATTTCCTCCGTTCATACACGTTATAATAGTATATTGAGCTCGCTTCACGACGCTCGCTGTGCTCGCTATTTAAAAAATTATTGCAACTTTGCCAAGTAAACAAAATTTAAAGGTTTATATTCTTAACACGCTTAAATTTCTTATTCAAATAATTAATAACAATGCATTCTGACAGGTAATCTAAACATGAAAACTGCACAGACATGCCTAATTACTTTAGATCAAATAGCAATCATCTAATATGAAGTATACATGCATTTTACAGGAATCCGGGTGCTCACAAGGACAAGAGGTGTATGAAAAGAAAAACATAAGGGTAAGATTTCTGAATTATTTTTTAAATCAATAAAATCACATAAATTGAAAGTATCTTTTTCAGTGTTAGTCAGGCATTGAGCTTGAGCTCAAACCTTTTTGTTTTAGCTTACCTGAACCATTTTAAGGCCTAAGTGAGTTTTTTAATCAGTGCCTGATGTTGTCTGTCATCTATAAACTTTTCACATTTATACATTCATCAGAATTAATCCTAATTTAAACAAAAAATTGCAAGATGGTGAATTAATTCATATTCCATAGTAAACTGATTTGCCAGGTCAAAAAAAATCAATTGTATAGCTTTTGTTTATTGTTTGTCATATATTTAAATGGATATCAATAATGATGCATCTTAATGGTCATCTTTTTCTTTCAGAAATCGTGTAAGGATCGAAAGTTTGAAGTGTCTGTTGGAATGATCAACATCGAACTTTATGAGCCTTCGTACTGAAAGTGAATCCGTTCGTGACACCAATTAACTGTCAACCTTCTAACATAACCATTTACTAATTTCATAGAATATCAGTGAGGAAGTGATTCTCTAGCAAACACGTCAGAAGTTTTGGATCTTCATTAATTGGGATCTTTGGCACGTACGTTGGGGGGGAAATAGCATCTGTTAATTTTATGGGATCATTGTATCAATATAGTTGTGTAGTACATATTTTTTGCATGTAATACATGTGTTTGTCACTCTAGTCAATAACTTTGTACCAGTACATAAGAATGATAAGCCACTGGCAGTTCATTGTAAATGTATACTTTGTTGAGGTCTCAATGACTATTCCAATTCCATAGCCAATTTCATTTATTAAAACTTACTTCTTATTTTAGAAAATGCAGACTGGAGTTTACTAAATTCATGTATATCATAACATGATTATCATTAATTTAACCAAAATGACAGATTCTCCGGTAATCATATTTTCTCTGTAAATACCCTTTTATGTAAAATACTTTCCGTGAGAATATTTTATGAAAGTGTGCTTATATTGTACATCTGAGAGTTATATCATATGCAATATTTGTCTCAAAAAACATTGTAAAAGAAACAATTAATTTTTTATTTTGAAAATATAGATTTGATCTATGAAACATTGTGATGTTGTCGGTTTTTTTTTTGTAATTATTTGGCACTAATTATTTCAGTTTTCTTTGTACATGTATTTGGAATTTGGAATCCTGGAATTCCATGGATTTCCATGGAATTCCTTAGATTTACAAATATCCTGGAATTCCACGGATTTCCTCCGCAAATTTCCATTCTGGCATTGTTCCACTCTTTTCCAGGCTAGATTCAAAATTCCAAATCATTCCAAAAAAAGTTCCGTCCCAATACTCCGGAGAATTCTAAAGAATTCCGCGGAACAAAAATTCCATGGAATTCCATGGAATATGCTTTGGAATTCCATGGAAGTTGCGGAAAATCTACATTGAAAACAAATGTTAAGCGTCTTTTTTGTTCTGGGTTGTGACTTTATATTAATAAACTAATCTTTAATTTGGGACTCCAAACGAGAAATTACAATATCAATCGAAGGAATGTGTATTACGCAGGTAGGGCTACACTACTTTCACTTTTGCTTTCGTACAGAATATTTGCAAGACATGATAAAAACACACTTACCTATAACTGGTGGGCATTTCCGTAAATAATTCCTATCTAACATCTTTAACTTTTAGACACAAAATTTTAACATCTTTAAGTTATTTTTCTGCTGATTTATCAAGCATTCATTTAAATCGTATAGGTGTGTTCTTTCAGCCAATCCAAAGCTTACAGAATTTCGGTAAACCTAGTTGGCATTACAAACAATAATACGTATCTTTACCAGACCCTCTGGGTGGTGAGTGAGGGAGGTGCGGGAGAAAACGTACAAGGTGCTGGTTGAACGAGTGAAGGCAGCGGTATTTCTTGGTCTGCTGACTCCCAAGGCAGCGGTATGACTGGTACTTTTTAAATTGCCGAATTGTTCCGGATTTTGTTGATATGGATATCTTTTTGATCGATGTACAGAAATTCTTTGAAAATTTCAGGAACTTTTTCTATAATGAAATAAATTTCTCAAGATGCATTTCTTAAAACTTTCAAGAAAATTACGTATACTGCAGTGAAAAATTTTAATAGGGGTTCATAATTACCCTTGTCCCCGGACTTACTTGTGCTGGGTGATTCATAGATCAATCTAGTCTTCGTTTTAACAGTATTTTTAAATTGTAAAGTGAATACGTTATCTCCTGAATCAATGTTACTCTTATAACTATATAATGAAATATTGCATTTTTTTCTATCTGATATAAACATCAGTAAACGTAAAGTGTTAGGTATATGGATTAATTAACTGATTAAATAATTTTTAAATAAATTAATATGTCTTTTGCGAACACAAAGCTTTTAAAATAAGAACGATACTATATACTATGATAATGATTAAAACAGAGATTTAGAGATATTAAGAATATTTACAAATTAAGGTATTCAATCCCCAATGGGAAAAAATTCAGTGAAATTAGAACATAAATGATATGTAAGCACTGAATACTCAGTTTATTTAGACATTTTTCCCATTTATTACTATTAGCATGTATAGTGGGATGTGTCCTAATTTATGACCTTGAGTTTTGGTGAGAGTTATTTCCTTTATTTTAATTAATAAAAACAATCAATTAAAAAAATTTAGCTGGTAAAAAAATTGTTTTCAATTGCCATTCTATTTTTAATGTTTCAATGCATCTTTCCACCGCAGGATTTATTGATTATTCAAATTATTTGAATTTTTATTTTGAAAAAACGTTTTTCCCCATAGACTTCAATGCAATTTTTGTTAATTAACTACTGATTAATTAATGACATTTTTAAATCTTTCTCACGGGCAATCCTTTTCCACTAGACAAATGCTTTAATATAATATCAGTGTATTATGTATCTGACAGACATTTAAGGGTACGGAATTAGGTCCCATTAGGGATGGAAGTCCTTAAAAAAAGGAAACCATTAATCAATTATTAAAGAAAAAGAAAGAACTTAAAGAGGACTATGTATGAAGAAGAACCATGTCCATGTCCTAGAATCACTTTCCGTTGGAGAGATATCTTGAATGGGAAAATTTAGGGGCCACCCCTACAAGTCCTTATTGGGGCCATTTCACAAAAAATAAAAGTATGCATAATGTTTAAAACATACATTATTTTGACTATCTTTTTTGAAATATTGCTTATCAAAATATCACCCCTTTTCGAGATACTCAAGCGTCAAAAATTTAGCAATTCTGACCTCTTTGCTCATCCCGATCACGTAACATCAGTAACATATATTGTTGCAATTCGTTAAGATGAATATTGTACATGAAAGAGTTAAAGTTCAAGACTTTTTTCCCCTTCTGCCGGAGCCCCTGATCTGAGGAGTCGATCCTTTTTCTCATATCAAATGAAAAGGTCTTGTAATTTATACGACATTTTGTTCACACCTACTCAGAGATTTCTTTTCGTCGTACAGATATCCTAAATGGAAATATTTAGGGGCCACCCCTACAAGTCCTTATTGGGGCCGTTTTACAAAACTTAAAAGAATGCATATTGTTTAGAACATTATTCTGACTATTTTTTGTTCAGTATTGCTCATCAAAATATTCACGCTTTTTGAGATATAAAGCGTCACAAAGATTTAGCATTCTAGCCCCCTGTGACCCTTTATTACGTAACATATGATGAGATTTTTAGTATATTTTGTTGCAAATCGTTAAGTTGAATATCTTTGCTGTAGTAATGTATCACAAAATATTTATCAATAAAGAATTAAAGACGAGAGACTTTTGGTCCCTCTATGCCCCTAATTTGATGGGCTATTCCTTTTTTCTTGATACCAAATGAAAGGTCTTACTATATTGCACATCTTTTATAATATACGTCTTAACAAAATATTAACAACTAAAAAGATATAAAAGAAAACGTATCAATTTTTGCGAGATGCGTATGAACCTATTTTTCGAGCCCAGGCGAGCGTCGATGCCTTTTTACCAGGAAAGGTCTATATGCAAAATGTCACATCTACTATCCTTCCTCTACCTACACTGAAAATCTCAAGTCGATATCTTCAGTCGTTTAGGAGGAGATCTCAGGACAAGCCGACCCTCTAAAAATCAGAAAATCGTCCATATCTCACGACCGGAAGTGACGTCATCGACGACGAAAATTTCCGACAAGGTTCAGATGAATATCTATCAGATCTGAAAGTTTGATGAAAATCGACGAGCCGTTTCCGAGAAATCGCGTGCACAAAATCGGTAAGAAAAATAATAATAGGGAAAAAGAAACCGAACGAAAACAATAAGGTCTTCCGTTGGAGACGAAAGACCTTAATAATAATAATAACTAGATACGATCTCGTTGCGAGCAACGAGAGGTCTTCCGTCCGATTCAGGAAAAGAAACCCACGTAAAATCGAGGTGAAAAGAGATTCAAAATTTTGGTCACAAGGAGGATTGAACCCATGTCGCCAACGTGAATGCGCTTCTTTTTTTTTACTTTTTTATCCCCAACGTGCTAACCATTAAGCTTTTGGGAGTACTGCTCTAAATATACTTGTGTATACTTTTGCAAGAGTTCACCTGTCTAAGAATTATAAAAAGCATTCATAATATCGCGCCAAACGCCACAGTAAGTATTCACGCCTTTTCTTTGGACTGATCTATTAAATAGTTATGATAGCTTCATTTAAATTTAAAAAAAAAAAACATTCTTGGCGCTTTTATTTTATTTCGACGTTAAGGGGGATGTACAAGCCATATTGGATCTAGCCTGGTGTAAACTAAGACATACCAAGAATGCGCTTAATACTCTACTAAACTAGCTCAAAGTTACTCAAAGTGCTAATGCACTAATTACCTACTGTTAGAGACCAAAATTAGTAAACAATTAAGTTTATTTTGTCTTAATTAGAAGAAAATTTAAATATGTTAGAACTGCGCAGCTACAGCATTCATGAGATAAAAAATGCATTGAAAATGGAGTTAGTTTGATTCATTGATAATATGGCTACAACCATTTGTTTTGTTTTTTTCTTGTCATTATCCAAAATTCTTGAAAATTTGATTTTTCATATGGGTGTCTTCCTGAGGCCATGTGTTTATTTTGGTCCGCCATTCCTCTGTCACACAGAGTTCGAATAACAATGATTTTAGAATAAATGCGACCATAAAAACATCAAGACAAGAAATTTCTAAGTAATACTCATTAGGTAATATTACTTACTACTTTTATTTGTTGCATCGCATCGTCTGATTAATGAAAAAACGCGATTTTAACCTCACTCCAGCAAATCGGGAAAAACTGTTCTGTTTACAACTCGAAATTCCTTCATAATATTAATCCACTAAGCACATGGTTGGCATGTGCATATATCTGCTGTGGATAAATCCGTTTATTACCATGATTATATTTAATTTTTATGGAACAAGTCTTGATAATTTGTTGGTTACTTTAAAACTCAAGAAAAAAAGATAAAAATGTCCTAAACATATGTGTTTACGGTGGGTCTTTTTTCTGTGGCGATAGAAGTTATTTTCAAATGGGGCACTGCAAGGAGGATGCTTAGCATTTAATTTGAAAATGTTAAACACTATGTAGTGCATGAAAAATAAATTGTAATTACATGTCTTACATTCGAAAAGTTGGTACATATGTCTATTTTGTTTAGAAGTTAGATAGAAAAAATAGGCAGTTATAGGATATCCTTCAGGCACCTCACATAAATAGCTAGAATGTTTGCAATGACCCACACATTGTATGGAGTAATGTTTGGACACAAAAACACATCATGTCTCATTATGTTGACAACATTGTAAGCTCTCGCTCATTGAACATACGAATCTTGATAAAATATAATGAGTTGTTTCTATGAAATTTAGAAGCGAGCACAATGTTTGCAAAGAAAGGTCCATTGCATATATGCTATGTCTATTATCGCAAAAAAAGTGAGTGCTACCCCCCCCCCCTCCCCCGAAAATCCTATGTTTGTTTCTCAAAATAGTGTCAAAGATTTTAAAAAATTGCATTACTAAGTATGTGATAGAACATGTACTAGCCTTATAAGACCACTTGTTATAAAAATATTTGGTTGCACTCTCCCCCCCCCCCCCATCTACTGCCTAGAAATGGCCCGACTCATTTTTTTAACTTTTCCATTACACGATATTTTTTTCTTTTTCTTCCTTCAACAATTCTGTTTAAATTTTAAGGATTTTTTTCTCACCTATAGATACGCACCCAATATTTTTTCCCTGAGTTGGGAGGACCACCAAACATCATTTTAAAGAAGTTTATAGGTTGATTTTTTCTCTTTACCTTGTACAATTGTAATTTTGAAAATATGGGCAAATAGAAAAAAAATGTATTCATTAAATCTCCTAACCCACTCTGAATGATTTCATGCCTTTTCAACTGTTGCTCCTCTGTGATGAAAATTATAATGCATGTTTATTTGACACAGATACGAGGGGTGATCAAATATAAACAATATCGTAGGTATTTGATATTTATATTATTGTCGAAATATTCAAGTATTTTTCAAAGTGAAAAATTTTAATTGAAGGTCTTTGATAGCATATTGCTTTATTAAAAACACACCCCTTTCAAACTTGCTTTCACCGGGCAACATAACAAGTATCATATTAAACTGCTTCACATGAACAAATTCTTATACGCTACTTCAAAGGCATTTCTAAGATATACATGTGCCACGAGTTCAACTGAGACAACCATTTTTCGTCAAAAGTACCCGAATAATGACGTCATTTTCAGATTGACATCACAAACAAGGATCAAAACTTCAGCATATGCTATTTATAGAACTTGTGTTTGGCTATCTAATCTGAACTGTGGTTTTGTAGATATAGAGATAATTCGCGAAATTTTTGATAACGCTTCGTACTAGTAGGTACTAAAACAAGGTCATTCATATCAATTTTATGTGTCTAATTTCTTTGTGTTTTATTGTAAATAATTAAATTTTAATAGATAATATAATTTATCTGTGGCAAACTTACAAACTCTTAATTTTTTACTTTGATGGTGCTCATTTTTCCTTACCTGGAATCAAAGAGTTTATTTTTTTTATATCAATACGTAAACTATATAACAACTGTTCGATCATAATACTAAATAAATTACTTCAAGCCACACTATAACACCTTTCCTCTTTTAAAAGTGTTCATATATTATATGGAATATTTTTCAACTGTAATTCTCTTCTACATTTAAAGATTGTTATGCCCCTCCATATTAAGAAGAGGTCTGGAAAACAAGATTCGGTGCTAAAAATAGACCACGTGCTGCTATCCATGAACTACTTTCATGGTTCTTTACACTCTTTTTGAAGACAACGGTACCTTGTTTTGAACTTGAAATTATCATTTAAAAAAGCAAAAATTAGACATTTTCTCAACAAATGGTTGTAGAGAGAACATTAATGCACAGTTTGCATATTTTTTTGGATTTTTTAAGGCTCGGCTGAATCCTGTAGCTGCGCAGTTCTAAGGAGCATATCAAAAGCATTTTTCTGCAAATGTATAGATTATATATGCACAACATGCATTCAGTTATACATATTTATTGTATCTTTATCAAAAAGACTTAAAATTTGATCAAAATATAATGTATTTTAGCCATTTGAAGAAATGTTTACATTTTGCTCTCACTGCACTAAAAGTGGCCGTACATCCCCCTTAAGAAAGTATATGTAACATTATACACATTACATATCGTATCTAGCCCAGTTACACTAAAGCAGTGAAACGGAAATTACCGTAAGTTTTAAGATTGACACTCAATTGCAACTACAACTACGTGAGAGTCGAAGTAGTTTTTTACTTTTCATGTATCCTTATGTCAGAATCGTTTAATCAAACGCTCAGTTGCCTCCACAAACCCCTACTCGCGAAATGGCGGAGCTATGGAGACAGCCGCCATTTTGGACCCGCTTCAGATTTTTGAATGTTAATATCTAGACTTTGGATTTGTTAATATTCAAACAGATTATATAGTAAGCATCATTGGAAAAGTTTCTATTACCCACGCTAAAAGTACTTCAAAAATATTGAAAAACAAAAAAGTTAGAAAAATCGACTTTTTAAATTCGCATCTGGTAACAACAGGAAGTATTGACGACGAACAAAAAGTTGCGTCCTGGATAGTAATTACGACGATCTATCATCCCTGAAAGTTTCATTTTGATATCTTTTACCGTTCTTGAGATAATTCGTGGACAAAATGTCATTTTAAAATCAGGAAATGTCCCGTAACTTGGCACCGGAAGCGAATCTTCAAAAAATCTCTCGGATAAAATAACTTCAGATAATAACACATTGTTTCCATAAATTTCATAAAAATCCATCCAGTAGTCTTCGAGAAATCGCGTGCACAAAATTAGATGTACGGAAAAATAATAATAATAAGAAACAGTAGAATCACTATAAGGTCTTCCGTGAAGACGGAAGACCTTAATAAGAAACCGAGTAAAAACAATATGTTCCCAAACTCCGTTTGGGGAACATAATAATAAGAAACCGAGTAAAAACAATATGTTCCCAAACTCCGTTTGGGGGAAAATAATAAGAAACAGAGTAAAACAAATTTGTTCCCAAACTCCGTTTGGGGAACATAAATATATATAATTTAAGGTAAAATTTTTCATGATTCAACAATGGTATCATGTATTCTGGGACAATCTGTTCTATTATGCCTTATTGACTTTACCGGTCAATAAATCTTCAAATAATTTAATATGTGGATAGGGACCATAAAATTAATTTGGGCATTCTTAAATTTGCATTGAAAAAGTAGAATTAATTATAACATTTTATACAACTTGGTAAGTAACACAAATCGTGCAGTGCTACTATACAAGTCAAAGAATGACAACTCACTCGTGGATGACAACAACTCATGTATGTAGATTTTGTATTTCATTTGTTGTATTTTTACCTCTTTCAATGATTAGATAAATCCTTTCTTTATTTATTTCCTTGTGAATTTTCTATTTTAAAAAGATCAGACCTTTCTCATTATGTGATAACTGAGTCTGGTCAATAAAGATAAACTATAGACATATCTTTCATCCATATGTGGCAGATATATATCTTATTATTTGTTTATTTATAAAGTACCATATAATTAGATCTTAGTATAGGATAGCCGTAAGTGAGCGCAGAGTATAAGAGATCACCTGAATTGCACTTTATCCCTTGGTACCCATATTACTACTTAAGTAACATCATGGAGTACGTAGGTACTAATTATCTATTACTTTGACTCACATAAGACAGCAAGGAAGACTAGACAAGTTTACGGGTAAATAGTTGACATATAAGGTTGTTTGATTGGAGGAGCAGATTTTGGTTTATTGGGTTGTTATTTCAGATACATATTTTATTAATTTGTCTTTGCATACATGTACATAATTATTATGTACATGTATTGTAATTGTCCTATATTATATTTAATTTGATTTAAAATGCACATATTGAGTAATATAATTATTCAGTTTAAAGCCCTTTAGTGTGCATTCACCTATGTCCGTCAAAGGTGTATAAAGATAGAATTTTACTTATGATTATTTATCTGAGATATATCAATATTGTTTAGGTTAATTCTTTTTATTGAATATTATATGTTAAAATGGAATGAAAAAGTAAAACTATTTGAATGAAATCGAATTTGAATTATCATTTATCATGTTTAGTTTTGAAGAAGTGGATGTGCTTATGAAAAAAAAAGTTTTGTATTTCTATTTTGAAAAACCTCCAAACATAATGGTTATGATAATGGATAACATTACTAAAGTATATGTAATGGTAATGTAATGCATTGCTTTAAGGAAAAAAAGAGTAATGGTACTGCATGGTAATTTAATGCCCAAGTTATTGGCTTTTTGAAAATTAAATGTAAAGTATTCTGATTATTGTACTTTATAATGTCAAATTTTGAAATTGCTTTTTGCGAAAAGATTTTTTAACATTATAAAAGACTTGGAATCAAGCTCATCCGTTCCGTTAATTGGTTGATCAATGGAAAAAAATGCGACTTATCGGTTACATGTACATATACCAATAATTCTCTGATTGTCATCCTCATATATAACCGTTTGCCGTTAATACTCTCTCTTTTTTAATCGGTCCGAGGTGTTTCTGATTTTGTAGTCCATACTTACTTGGTTTTCTGTAAGCTTTGTTGTCGATGATGTAAATGTCATTGTGTGGATGTAGACCTATACAGGATCTCACGATGTCAGGTCTCGCCCAGTCCCCGTATCTCCAGAGCCACGTCACGTGATCTACACTGTCATGTGATCTTCCTCTGTAATGTACAGCCTCTCCTTGTTCTGTTAAGGTTATTAATAACTGCGTCCGTTCACTTAGAGTCCCCCTTATTTCGTTGTACGGTGTGTTTACTGTAATATTAAAAAAATCGCAAATATCAAATACACATTTTATTGAAAGAAAATATATATTCCTGCTCATTAACTTTATTCATGCATGTCGTTGTTTTCCATTATGTTTTGTAATTTTTTAAAATGTATAATTCGTCATGTTAAACAGAATATAAGGGAAATGCCAAAAAAAAAAAAAAAAAAAAAAAAGGCCAAAAAAAGAAAAGAAAAAAAGAAAAGGAAAAGAAAGTTTAGAATTTTTTATATCTATTTATCTAAGCACAAACAAGTAAATTCTTTTGAAACAGCATGTTCTACAAATTTACAATGATCAATGAAAGGCGATTGCCTTACAACAATGCAAAGTACAAGTGTACTTGCACTTCATCAATACTGAATGGGTCCTTTTTATGTGACTTTCGAATACTGTAAAACGAGAATATTTAGCGCACTACTTATTTTAGCGCCTTTGGT
>NW_026919904.1:0-16338 GCF_032062105.1 Saccostrea cuccullata
AATCGTGAACATTTTCGGCGAGATGAATGTTTTGTTTACAGTAGTGATCAAGGCTTAGCGCACCTGTAGGAGTGGATCCTAGGATTTATGAATGAATAAAAACTATGGAAATAACGTACCAATTTTCTAATTTATACTTGCACTATCTAATGAAATTTATAGTATACAAGTAATAGATATACCAAAAAATGCGAAATGCTAATAAATGCAGTTGACAATCGTTATTTTATATATAGATAAAATAAAATAATTATAAAATCTAGAGACAAGACAGAAGAAGAATGAAGGTTGGCAAACTATGAAATCACATCAGGAGAACTGAATTTTATGAATGAAACTTTTAAAACGTTACTTGTAAGTTGTATATGTTAGATATGTGTATTCTAACTGGCAGTGCGCTTCAAAAGGGGGGGGGTCGTCTTGAACATAGTACCTTACGTTTGAACGGTAAGGGCTAGGGCTTTCGTATTTCAAATATGTAATTCTTGTGAAAAGAGCTTTTATTGGACACGAAGAACTTTGACCCTTTGACCTAGACCTTGGAGAACACATGTGTACATTTTAACCTTTTTTTCTGTTTCGTTTCTATGACAACTGTGAGCGACTCATTACAATTATTTTAAAAGTAAAAACAAGTAACAGCTTTTCAAAAAAGCTTGCCTGACTTATGCAATCAATATCTATATAGAACCTATAATCATGATAAGTTATTTATATATACACGTTTACATTGGGGTGAGGGGTAATTATTTCATTAGAGGAAATTATGAAGACGTCGAACAGAACGTCATGCATTAATTTTAATTAAGTTGTTTGCTACTTATGAAAGCAATGGACAGCCTCGTTTTTGAAATTGGGGGGAGGGGGGAAGCTAGAGAATTTTTTTCACTCACCTGCAAAACAAGGAATATGCCCAAAGTTGAAAATCCTATTTCTAAATGTTCTAAAATATTTCGTGGGGGTGGGGGGGTGGGGGGGTGGGGGGTAGTGACCAACTTTTTTTCAGTGTCAAGTTCTTTCTGTACCAATTTTTTAGCATTAAATACTGCATTTCCCTTTATAAATTTCCTGTTATATACAGGGGAGATCCAACCTTTCAAATAACATTTCCTATATATAGTAAAGTATGATTGGGAAAAAAGGGGGGACAGCCCCCCCCCCCCGTTGCTACGTGTCTGATGGAAAAGAAACAGTGAGATTTTATTTAAAAGGTATATTTTGTTTGTGTTAAAAATTGGTTTTGCACTGTTTTTCGTTTGTTGTATAAGGACGCCTGTGGAGTGTTACAAATACTTGGAACTCAGGACCAATGAGCAGTTTCGTGTAATCTTTTTCGTGCTAACACCTACTGCGACTCGGGACTTGGTTTTAAACGGTCTCATCCTAAGGACCGATCTCCACGTCCTGCAGTGGATTCGAACCCGCGACGTAAAGCTCAGCTCCTTATTCCGCAACACTATAAATGGTTTTAGAAGACGTAGTAATTAAAAAAAGGGAGATGAACTAATGAATTAATGTATGCTGGAAAGCCGTACCTATGTAAAGGTTATATATTAATTTTAAAATTAAAATTTAGAATTAGAATCAACTGCATAGACTACCAGGAAGACAGCTGAGCATATGATAACTACAAGAAATAAATGAATCATTATGATCAACATGCAGAATATGTTTAAGTACTAGCTAGATTGTTGGGTATGCCAGAGCATCAACGATTGTTGGAAACAGCCCGTTATGCATAAATGACCCATGGCCAACGAACTTGACGGTGATTCCTTATATTCCTCAATCCTGTAATAGGAGGGACACTTTTCCTGGGTCTATTTTCTGTGTTTCATAGGAGAAAGAATTCTATCTCTGAAAACGGGGGGGGGGGGGGTGCGATCCGGGCGACATATGATTAGAAATATTATGTATATTTGGCCAGCCAGTTTCCCCTAAAGAACATTTTTTCCGTTTCGTTTTATTTACTTTAAATGATGTAACTATGTTTTTTTTCCCCAAAGTTTGAAATTCCGATAAAAAGAACAGATTTAAAGTTTTCATTTCCATTCAGTGCAGTAGAATCATCCAGGAAAAAGCGCGAAGATATACACGTGACATTTGGCGCAAAATGATTGTGACACCCCTTACCTAGAAGACAAATGGACTCATCCAATAGTACAGAAACGCAGAAAAAAGGTCAAACGGACATGTCCGTATATGAAATCGCATGAAATAAACAGCTGCATGCAAAAAAACTAAATGAAATAAACACATCAATATATTGTATCAGTAAGACGGTTATTTCTTTTCTGCTAAATGTTTTGTTGAAACGGAGGTAACAAATTCCAGTGATAATCAGCATGCACAAAATTTTGCTGGCTAACTGTGACCTCTTCTCTTCGCACCTCGGAAATATCAATCCTTATACAGCCTGACGCCGTGACGTAGGCAATCACTTTGACACATTGCAAGGAATTAACATTGAAAGTTTCAAAACGATTGCTTGAGTAGTTATTGAGAGAAATCGAAATTAAAGAATTTTAACATTCCCCTGGTTTCCATGGCAATAATCGATTATTTGAAAATTTTAAATGCAAAGCGCACAACTACAGATACTAATCAATAAAATAAAAAGAGTTTCATGACGAACGTTTCGCCAGAGAGAACACTCTCGGACAAAATTCGTCGCTTTTTACAGGTTTCCATGGCAACGGTAGACATATTGGAACTGAACGACCTCACTGCACAACTACAACCAGTGATTGTCCTTTGAGGAAAGTTTCAGGAAGATTGGCCCAGCCATCTCCGAGAAACAGCCTGGATAAAAAAAACATGCGTACAATATCAATATGTCGTCCCCGACTTCGTTCGGGGCGACGTAATAACTCCTGAATTTTTCACATCAATAACTCCTGAATTTTCCCCTTCAATTCGAGCATTTCTGCATTGTACAGGGCTGATGTTTCTTATGAGATGATAAATCATGTGTAAACTTTCTCAGTTTAGCGGAATCGTGAACATTTTCGGCGAGATGAATGTTTTGTTTACAGTAGTGATCAAGGCTTAGCGCACTTGTAGGAGTGGATCCTAGGATTTATGAATGAATAAAAAATATGGAAATAACGTACCAATTTTCTAATTTATACTTGCACTATCTAATGAAATTAATAATATACAAGTAATAGATATACAAAAAAAAAAAATGCGAAATGCTAATAAATGCAGTTTACAATCGTTATTTTATATATAGATAAATTAAAATAATTATAAAATCTAGAGACAAGACAGAAGAAGAATGAAGGTTGGCAAACTATGAAATCACATCAGGAGAACTGAATTTTATGAATGAAACTTTTAAAACGTTACTTGTAAGTTGTATATGTTAGATATGTGTATTCTAACTGGCAGTGCGCTTCAAAAGGGGGGGGGGGGGGGTCGTCTTGAACATAGTACCTTACGTTTTAACGGTAAGGGCTAGGGCTTTCGTATTTCAAATATGTAATCCTTGTGAAAAGAACTTTTATTGCACACGAAGAACTTTGACCCTTTGACCTAGACCTTGGAGAACACATGTGTACATTTTAACCTTTTTTCTGTTTCGTTTCTATGACAACTGTGAGCGACTCATTACAATTATTTTAAAAATAAAAATCACTTTGACACATTGCAAGGAATTAACATTGAAAGTTTCAAAACGATTGCTTGAGTAGTTATTGAGAAAATCGAAATTAAAGAATTTTAACATTCCCCTGGTTTCCATGGCAATAATCGATTATTTGAAAATTTTAAATGCAAAGCGCACAACTACAGATACCAATCATTAAAATAAAAAGAGTTTCATGACGAACGTTTAAGGGACCAGAGAGAACACTCTCGGACAAAATTCGTCGCTTTTTACAGGTTTCCATGGCAACGGTAGGCATATTGGAACTGAACGACCTCACTGCACAACTACAACCAGTGATCGTCCTTTGAGGAAAGTTTCAGGAAGATTGCCCCAGCCATCTCCGAGAAACAGCCTGGATAAAAAAAACATGCGTACAATATCAATATGTCGTCCCCGACTTCGTTCGGGGCGACATAATAATAAGAAACCGAGTAGAAACAATATGTTCCCAAACTCCGTTTGGGGAACATAATAATAAGAAACAGAGTAAAAACAATATGTTCCCCAACTTCGTTTGGGGAACATAACTAGATGCTGTCATGAGACAGTAATACCCGCACTAAGGTGTTTGCCTCTAAATGCACACTTCTTCATATTGGGCTTTACCAAGGAAAAAGTCAATATAATTCAATAATTTACATAATACATGTATTCATCAAATTGAGCATAATATGCTCAGGTGACCATGTAGCTGCAGATCTGGTTTTATATATTTGTCTTTGATCATAACGCTACAGATCCCCATATGCAAAAAAGGTGCAATTTACGCGCAATATTTTTTGAGCACTTTTGGGCAGAATTTCTCCACTTTCTAGCATTAGTCAATCAACTACCTTTCACTCCCTAATTTTAGACACATTCTCTGGCCAATATGTATATTTTGTCCACCTCCCAGCCATTTATAGTAATCTCTACAGGCAATAAACTCGCTTGATATGAATTTTCAGCAATCTAACAAATAATTTTAATCGAGTTTATCTCGAGTAGAGATGACTATAAAGGGTTGAGAGATGGATAAAAATATACAGATTAGTTAAAAAATATGCCTAGAATTAGGGAGTGAAAGGTAGTTAATTGACCGTTGCTTGAAATGGAAAAATTCTCTCCATAAGTGCGCAAAAAATATTGCGGCGTAAATTGCACCTTTTTTGCATTACAGGATCTGCAGTCAAAGACTAATATATTAAACCATAACGCTACAGATCTGCAGCTAGTGACCATGTGACCCATGGGCCTCCATTTTATAGGTATTTCATATTCTTAATTCATTACCAGTCGGAAATTAAACTACAGAATTAAATTAATGATGTAAATTAGGTTTGATAAAGGGGGGGGGGGAGTTTTGGCACATAATTGGAACTTTTTAAATCTATTTTCTCATATAGATTAACAACATTTACAAATAATATTATTCAAATTAGTGTAAAGCGTTTTTGATGAATTTTTCAATATGTGCAAAGTTTATTTATATTTGAATAGGCAGAAACTTCTTGAAAGCTGCCATATACACAATCAATTTAATAGTCAACCCCCACCCGTCTCCCATCACCACACACACACAAACACAAACACACCTTATTTGTCTGTTTTTGCAAATAGGCCTAGATTGCAAAGCTAAAATAAAACATCTTTTGTAAATGATAATTTTCAATTTGTTCTTTATATACATGTATCTGAACACCTGCATCACATTGGGCTTGCGTCACGTACCCAACTGAAGTACTAGTTTTACCATTGGCATTATCATTTTAGATTTCACTGCACGTGCAGTAGGATACTAGTGTGCATATTTGCATATATGTCGGTAAGAATTATTTCATTTTGTGTTTTAACTGGATTATATTTCATGAAGATGACAGGGCCTAAATAATAACAATCGGTAAGTACAAGTTTTGGTAGATTTGGGTAAAATAGTCTGAAATGTTAGGTTAAAGTTTAAAGGATCAAAGGTCATCCGATGCTACAATAGACGAACTTCACATTCTGAAGAGTTATCCCCCGTTATCAACGTTACATTCAGTTACAAGA
Source organism: Saccostrea cuccullata (assembly GCF_032062105.1). Classification (NCBI taxonomy): domain Eukaryota; kingdom Metazoa; phylum Mollusca; class Bivalvia; order Ostreida; family Ostreidae; genus Saccostrea; species Saccostrea cuccullata. The sequence continues at coordinate 5,681 of NW_026919904.1, forward strand.
TCCAGAATTTTTTTTTCTGGGAGGGACGGGGGGGGGGGGGTTCCAGACCAAAATTTCCTGAGAAGCAAGAAAAAAAGAAGTTATGGTTTGGTCTGTTTTCTAGGGTGGAGGGACACTTAGGGCATCCAAAGTCATTTTTATTTCCTACAGTATATATTATAGTCCTGCAAATTCCGGGGGAAGGGGGGGGGGGGGTTGAGGGGGCGATCTCCCAATCCACTTCCCTGTCCCTGTAATGACAAATGATCATGTGACTACTAAATAGTAGGAAACTTTTTCCATTTGACTATACATAATATTGTTTCTTGTGTTATTATGTTATGTTAATTTAATGGTATAAAGGTTATGAACCCCTAAAGGTCATCCCCACTCTCCTAATGAGCTGGAAATGTTCACAATATGACTGCATTAAATTGAATAAAAGTGCATCAATGATAAGATTACTTGACATTTTATTCATGAATTTGTGTCAACATATCTTCCTAGAATTAGGAATGTGAATCATTCAGAGATGGACCACATTAAACTATTTGTATAAACATTTTTTTTGCATGCATGAACAAACAGGGGTCTGGGAAGGGGTGAGGGGAAGGATCGAGTTAATATTTCTTTACGTCTTAATGGTTGAAAACTCCTAAAATGAATGTTGACCTCAAATCTAACTTGTCCTCATTATCATTCAAATGGTGGTGTCTCCATATGAGTGAAAAATTCCTGAGAGGGATGTTTAACAACAAACAAAATGACATAAAAACACAATATTGATTTGTGTTAAGAAATATGCAGGGGATTTTTTCCATCATAAATCTTCTTCTCAAGAACAGCAAGGGCATTCTTGTCCCCTATTTTGGGGAAAGGGAGGGGACATTAAATCTCATTTGTCTGTCAGTCTGTCCATCTTATTTACAGCTAGTATGTGCATCTGTCACAATAAATTTAACCTTGGTCATAACTTTTGAATGATAAGAGATAGTGCTTTCATATTTCACATGCACATTACCACAAAACTTTCTAAATATACCATGATTTTTTAACTCAAGTGAGACCTTGACCTTAAAGTTTTACCTACCTTCCAAAAAATAACATTTTTAATTGATCATTTTGAAAGAGAAAAGAAAGGGCATTCAAATTATACATGTTTATTACATGTGAAAAGACTTTTCTTAATATATCATGACTTTTGACCCTGTGACCTTGACCTAGAAGTTTAACCTACTTTTCAAAAATATTATATTGTATATATAACTTTTGATTCAAAAGAGATAGGACTTTCATATTTGACATGTACATAACCTGCAACAAAATGTTTCAGAGCATGCTATGATTTTTCCCCTTTGACCCAATTTTAAAAAATTGATATATGATAGGGGTGCATATTTGACACACAATCTGCCATAAATTATGGTATCTCATTTACTAAAACACAGAAAGCAGAGGACCACAATTCTTTGAATTTGCTTGTATAATCTTGATAGATGGAAACATGCTCATATAATGTAGATTCAAGTTTTTTATGCCACACCATGATTAGGAATACATGTATAGTTTTTGTCATGTCCGTCCTCCACCCTTCCATCTGTCTTTCCATCGGGCTCAAAGAAACTTTCTAGATATTTTTATCAAAGTTCATATGTTGATGCATACTGATGTAAATATCCAACTGCAGCAATATTTTTTGACTTTGACTTTTCCTTTGACCTTCACTTAAATTTTCTTTAAATTAGTGTTTAGCTTTATTTTAAAGAAACCATTCAAGTTGTGTAATGAAACTTCACATGATGATACATACTGATGTAAGCTTTACGATGCTTCACTCTTTTTTACCTTGACCTTTCCTGTGACCTTGACCTCACTTTTCTAAAATTAATGTCAAGACCAGTTTTTAATAAACAATTCAAGATATATTTATCAAACTTCATATGCTGATACATACTGCTAAGAGCTATTAATACGTCAACTTATTTTGACCTTGAATTTTCCTTTGACCTTGACCTAACCTTTTAAAATATCATTTTTCGCCACCATTACTCCCCCGGGGCAAAATCAACATTCCAAAACCTTACTGTACATCTACATGACACCACCAACCATCTCCCAAAAGATGATTAGGCTACTGTGTAAAATGTAAGAGGAGTTCAGGGAAGACTGGGCTTTTTGCATAAAAAACGTCATTTTTTGACCCCCATTTGACCCCCCGGGGCAAAATCAAAATTCCGAAACCTTACTGCACATCTACAGGACACCACCAACCATCTCCCTCACGATGATTAGCCTACTGTGTTAAATGTAAGAGGAGTTCAGGGAAGACGGGGCTTTTTGCATAAAAAACGTCATTTTGACCCCAGTTTGACCCCTCGGGACAAAATCAAAATTCCGAAACCTTCAGCCCACATTGTACAGTACACCACCAACCATCTCCCAAGTATGGTTAGGCTACTTTGTAAAATGTAAGAGGAGTTCAAGGAAGACGGGGCTTTTTGCATAAGTAATCGTTATTTTTATCCTCATTTGACTCCCCGGGGCAAAATCAAAATTCCGAAACCTTACTGCACATCTACAGGACACCACCAACCATCTCCCAAAAGATGATTCGGCTACTGTGTAAAATGTAAGAGGAGTTCAGGGAAGAAAAGTGTGACAGACGGACGGACAGACGGACAGACAGACAGACGGACGGACGGACATGAGTAACAACAATATACCCGAACTTTCTTTAGAAAGTGCGGGTATAACAAGTGTAAACAATGAGTTATCTGACCTCTTTATCCTGTTGGTGTACATCACTGATTCCGGGAATTGGGGACTTTGGTATCACTAAAAAGTGGACAGGGGCTTGTGGTGAAACATCTCGGAAAGCCAGGCACTAAAAATACAAAGTCAGGCAATAAAAATAAAAAGCCAAGCACTAAGATTCGAAAGTCATGCACTAAAAATAGAACATCAGGCACTAAATATAGAAAGCCAGAAATAAGCTGAACATAAACAAAGTTCCACACAAGGGAGTTAAATAGATAGTATCTCAAGATTATTCTTGGTCACCTTTATCAGTTCAATACATTTAAGCTACATGTGCATGTACAAAGTACATTCATGTATGCTCTATGAAAAAAAAATGAATTCAACATGAGCATTCATGTTAACAAATTCTTAGGTTCCCTTCTGTATTGACTTAATTATCCATTGAAAATGACAAATCAATTCAAAGATTTTACTTTTATAAGACTTGGTTCAAAATTTCGTAAAATATATTCTAAAAATCTGCCCATTTGTTTGCCATATGTCAAAATGAAGTAGTACTGTTTTGTGTACACAACTCAATGTTGAAAACAGAGAATGAATTTAAGATCTATCTTAGTGACAGCTAATTCCAAATTTTTTTTCTGCAGTAACTTGGAATTGTTATGAGTACATGTACATGTATGTATACCCAGGAATAAAAAGAAAAGTTAACAAACTATACAGACAGGCTGGAAGAATTTGATTAGAAATGCTCACTTGATTGAATTGAGTTTATGGTTCATATTAGTGAAAACAACCAATATAAATGTACAGCAAAGAAAATGTTTAACAAACCAGTTCATCTTCGTATATGATATCTGCTGGGATAGACTTATCAACAATCTTGGAGAAAATGGTTGGTTCACCCGTCCTCTTTGAACCCTGGGCCTTTTTCACCTCATCACACAAGAGAGTTCTACTTGTTGTATAGTTCTGTTGACAGAAAGAAGAGATATATTTAGCTTGTGTTTTATTAATTTGTTATGGGTAAAAATAATAATTTTGAATCAACTAATTTAAAAAAAAAACAAATGTTGTACGTTTCATGGAAGCTCTAAACACTGCACACTAAAGAGAGAATTTATGCCCTTAGAAGTAAATTTATTAAAATTGTTATTTACAATTAATCACACAATTTGTAAGAGCCAGCACAGCCAGCTAAATAGACAAGAGTATAAAGAACAGATGAAATTCGGAATGAAATCTGTACATACCTCAAGCTAATTTATTTGTGTGAAACCTTCCCAGAATTCCTTTTCTACCAGGATTCCTTTGATTATGTCAAATAAATAGATAACATATAACATAAAAGGCTCTCAGTTTGTAGAAATTTTTTAAAAAGAAACAAAAATACTCTACAATGTCTTTCATTAAAAATTGCACTAGGTGCATCAACCTGACACTACGCTGTCTCTCAGACAAGCTCCGTTACACCACTTGACATCACAGTCTTGATGTTGCATGCAAATTGAATATTTTGAAGTAGCAGATCAATGTTCCAAGCGTTATAATTAATAGTACAAGTCTGTGCTCGCCCTAATCCAAGATTCCTCTGACTCTCAAGTCTTAACCCTGCTTTTAATACAGGGTTTTGAATGATTGATTGTATATTGTTTAATGTCCCTCTCGAGAATTTTTCACTCATATGGAGACGTCACCATATGCCAGTGAAGGGCTTCAAATTTAGACCTAAACTCAGCACTCAGGGCCATTGAGCAGTGAGGGTTCTTTATCATGCCAGAGCCTACCTTGACATGGGACCTAAGTTTTTAAGGTCATATCAGAAAGACCCGTGACTTTTACTTCTAATGCCGAGCGATTGGTGAAGAAACAGTACTACCTATTTTACATCTTAGGTTTGACGCAGTGCCGCGATCAAAAATTGAACCCGGGCCTCCCAATCACGAAGAGAACGCTCTACCACTAGGCTACCGTGAACGGTACTACAGGGTTTTGAGTCAGAGGAATCTCGGATTAATATGCTGACCCCAATGATCACAATGCAAAAGATATGAGATTAAAATGTTTTTATCATTTTAAATTAAGACCAAGAATAAGCATGATAAGTAATTCAATTCATTAACGACTGTGATTTCTGCTCCAAAACAGTCCATTGTCTTCTAATTTTTTTATTGTTAAAAAGGCAGGAACTCCATGTTATAATTGTATATGAATGAAAAAGTCCAGAAAGGAGATTTTGTTAGGGTTTAGAGCTTCCTGAAGAAATCTGATTTTAAAAATACATGTATTTTGAAAAATTAATTGAAATTCTATTTAAACCAAACATAAATCTGGCGGTATTATATTTATACACTTCCTACAAAAATATATTTTACAATTGAACAAGGTTTTTTTTTTTTTTTTTTTTTTTTCTTTTCAATTCATAATCTGATAACCAGATATTTAGGCCTTCCTTTGACATATTTAATGTGTAACACTGTGCAGAATTTGTAAGGTAATTTACGGCTGTATAAGAATTCTTGTATCCACCAAGTGTCCTGGGGTGACATAACTGTGTTCTGAACAGGTAAGCTGAAATTTTTCTTAAACTAGCCATGGTCCAGTTTATGCAGATAAGGGTAAACCGAAAGTACGTTTATTTTCTAAAAACGAAAATTGGTATCCCGATCCCGATCAACCATGCAGCAATAATGAGGTCTCCACCGAGATTTTGTAACGAACCAATTAAAATAAACAATTTTAGACTTTTAAAGAAAAAATAACGCATGTTAAGATAGTTGGTAAGCACATTTACATGTAGAAAAGCACCAAAAAGATCAGCAATATATTCAATAGTAAATAAATTGATTTTTAATCACATTCCAGGCCGGAAAATCTAATGAATTATACAGTGGTGTACAGTGATTTTGTCGATTTTCATTTATCAGTTTATTGCTTTTTTATAGTTATTCATGCTATTCTGATTTATTTTAAAGTATTTTTTTTTAATTATAGTAACTAACTTACAAGAAATAGTTTTTTTTATTTATTCATGTTATTAGAAAAACGATGAGTATGCTTTTAGAAATACATTAAAGATATGTATGCCGTATTAAACAGTATTTTTGCACAGCTGAAACCGAACAAGAATTTCTGGAGTATGATAAGCTACCAAAAATGAAGCATTCATGCAAATTCGACGAAATTTTATTCGGCATTAACAAAGTACTGGTCAGGAAAAGAACACAATATTCTCATGCATATTTATAAAGGACTGACGTTTATCCTGGATCTGCGCATGTGCGCGGGAAAAGCATCGCGAGAATCATCAGGTCGAGAAAAATATTTTTTGTAACGTCTGATCAGTGAGGGACACAAATAGACCAATCAGCTCAATGAGTTGCATTTAATGCATTTATGGGTTACTACATAAAATACTACATCTGTTTTTTTCAAAAAGGCTAGTTTTTTAATTCGCTCTCAGAAAGACTTGATGCATTATGTACATTATTATCTACTAATCCCATGCTCATATTTGCATACAAATGATTAACAATGATGAAAATTAAAGTTTTCCCCACTACATTGTACAGGTCCCCGTTTGTTGGTTTCCCCGTGCTGTACTGCTAGTGGACATTTTCGGTTGGGTGAACATTTACAGATCTTCAGTATGGAGCGCATTGGTGGATCCAGAGGGGGGGGGGGGGGGTTGGGACCCCCCCTTTGGATTTGCAATAAAGAGAGAGAAATAAGAAAGTTCCAATTTTTTGCTTGTGTTTTTAGTATAGAAAATGTAAGGTAAAAGGCTAATGTTGTAATATATAAAGAAATTCGGATGAAAAAACAAAATAAAACCCCATCACTTTACAAAATAGGATTTTCAGGTTCGAAGACTTATTTTCCTTTCTTTTTAAAAATTTTCCGGTAATGTATACAAGTACTTTTTCCCAGATTGATCAACGTCCCACTTTCAAAAACCATACTCTATCCTGTATCGATATTCTATTGAGTTATTAAACTATGTGTATTTATACAACGTACGTTTTAACTGTTTTCGCCTTCAACCCCCCTTTTTGAAAAATACTTCAACCCCCCCCTTTGAAAAATTTTTGGATCCGCGCCTGGAGCGCATTATGTGCAAAAAAAAAATTATGTCAAGTACAATGTATGGAAAGTAATTTAAACTGCTATGTTTATACACCCTGAATGGGATATCGTCAATAATCCCTTTTGGTTTTTTTAATATGAACTACATAACATATATAGATGAAACTTACATACCATACATCTTGCCTCCTTAGAAATATATAGTTGGGCTAATAAAATAAAATTGGTCAAGGAATTCCAGGCCTCTAAAAACTATTCCAGTTTGAGGGCACAACCAAGCATTTCGATGAACACCATTAAGAAAAATTAATTCAGGTAGGTAGCATCGTTTTTTGTTTTTTTTTTTTTTTAAAGTGGTGGGGGATAGAACAGTTAGAATAAAAATCAACTAGCTCGAAGAAATCTGACAAGTAAAATAGGTTCCAATATCTTTCAATGATAAATTTTATTTACTTCAATTTACTGCCAAACTCCAAATTTCACTTTCGAATTAGCCCGAGCCAATGCTGATAACCTACTTGCAAGATTTTTTTATTTCATTTTCAAGGGGTCAGAAATACTGTGGTTCATATGTAAAGAATATAACTATATTATTTAGTAGTATTCTGGTTTTGGCATTCGGTATATTGTGCAGATTCATATATGATAGTCTGTGGAATATTTTTGTTGTTTTGAACCATTAAGAAATGCAGAACTGAATGTATCTAATAACCATTTTGATTGATCAAATTATATCATTTGTTTGTATTAGTTATTTCATTTTGGCACAACATGGTTTCCACACTTCTTTATCCATAGTCGCTTACATCTGTAGAAGTTCACCCAACCGAAAATGTCCATTGAAAAGACAATTGCACGTGATTATTCCTCGGTACAGAAAGCAACCAACTCTGAGGTGCTATCAATATTGACAATCCCTAACTCACGTGTTTGTAGTAAAAATGTAGTAGACCATCATGATTTTCGGTTCATTCACGAGATTGGACCATTGTTTGCTGTAAACACGCGAGACAACGTGATCATGAATATATCAATAAGAGGCGGTTTTTTATCCGACACGGAGAGAAAATAATTTTTACCAAATAATATTTCATAACTTTTAAAAGTGATGGAGAGGAATTGTCTTATTTGCAGAAAGTATATAACTTACATAACTTGATGAGACACCAAATATATTTATTACTTTTAAAATAAAACACTAATACGGCATATATAGCTTTAATTAGACCCTATACACGAATTTCAGCATTGCAGATCGATAAAATTAAATTAACCACAAAGCATTTATCATAATACATGTATTTCATTATGTAGTAGTTTTAGCTATGGATATAATATTAGTCTAGGTAGCAGTCAGTCGATAGAGCACCTGACAAAAGTGTGCGACTTCGTGGCTCAGTGGTTATAACGGCTGTGTTGAAGCACCCAGTTATTTGTCACGAGTGTTCGAAACCTACTATTGTTTATAAAAGTGAGAAAAAACACCTTACTATTGATGCAGCAATTCCAGGTTCGAATTCCCGGTCCATTCTTACATTTCTCCTCTCCTAGTACATATTTTGTGCTGTTGACTTGAAATTATCTTGCATTACCTTTGTTATAATATTTCACTGCAACTAGTTTATCGGTGTGTTTATACTGCACTGACTTGTACAATTTTTGTAATTTTTTTTATATAATTTTTCTTTCCAGCATCATTACATGTGTAGAACAAGTATATCAGTTATTTTTGTCACTACCGATTAATTGCAATGCATACGCCTGCCTACACCGAAGTACACCGACTACTGCTTACACTGAACAGTGACTAAGTCAGGTCATTTATATAGGGGGCCTCAGATATAACAAGAGTTCGATCAAAAATGGCGGATCCATTCCTTTTACAAATCGTGTTCAGTTTTAATGTCAAATATCATAATAAGATACAAATGAGACATTCTAAAATTAAAATAAGACAGTTTTAACAAAGAGTGATTATCCAGATCTCAGAGGTACGTTTGGTACATGTATTTACATGTATGATTAATATCTACTCAATGAAAAATTGCAGGAAAAACAAAATTTATATATCACCTGAAAACCTTTATTTTTACTCTTTGAAACTTCATGATTCCAGACCCCCCCCCCCCCTCCCAATCACTGGAACCAGATTACAATATACCCATAGAAAAAAAAATTGAAAGGACGACTTTTTTTGTTATATCACGCCTTGATTGTCGATCACAAGAAAGTTTAAACTTTTGAATCGATCGATTTTAACCACGGTCGTATTGACACGAGACAATGAGAGAAATAGGGGAATTTAAATTGAACCCGGTAGTAATAAAACAGTTTATGAAGTTTTTTTTATTTGTCTAGATCGTCTTAAAAAATTTTTTTACGTCCAAAAGTGTAGGTTCTGGCAACGTATGTCACAGATACTTGATAACCGGCAATTGAAACTGTTAAATGAGATTCGATAAAGATTTGGATTTTATCACAACCTAATCCTTCCAACAAACTCGGAATGAATATATGTTCAAAAAGTTTTCATTCGCTTGCCGTTATTGTGTTTATTTGTATTTCGTGCTGTTTCAAAAGTCAACAAGGTAAGTTTTAAAATATTTAAATTTTTTTCATTTGAAATTACATACATTTATATATGTCACAGAAATGATAATATATTCATTCATGTATACACATATGAACGGACAATCTTCAAATAAAAAAAAAGATCATGACTATACAATTTACGTGTAAAAAAAAATCAAATTATGTCTCGATTTAAAATTGCAATGTCATAACCCAGCGAAAGTAAATAAAATTGTATAAACTCTTAAAACTATTTCTTGGACTACATGTATGTTTGAAGAAAGAAAGGATGTTGGAAATGGACTGAGATCTTTCTTTTTTTAATTTCTTCTAATATGATAGCATATATTTCGCTCACTTTTTTATTTGTGATATGCGGAGGTATAAATCATTTAACAAGTAAAACAGTCGTATATACATATTAATCCGATCATTAATCATGTTAATGTTGACCAATCAATTAAACTTCCTGGTTGTGAAATTTAACCGAATAGAGATTAATTGTATAATTACATTACTAAATGTTTTAAACTTATTTAGTAAAGAAATATAGTGATCCAAAAGAGAAAACTTTAAAGTCAAATCATAACGGTATTTGATTGCATTGAATGCACACATTGAGCAAACATTGATTTGTGTGCATGTTCAATAGACACAAAGGGTTAAATAGTCCCCTTACGTCACTTTTCTTTGGTATTGAACACGATAGAAAAGGAAATGGTCTGCTTTTTTAAGTCCATGTGTTGTTTATCTAAACTATTTATTAACACAAGACCGATAAACAAAAAATCAAAAAGCAAGTCATATCAGTATATGGCATGCCTACTCTTTATTTTTGTCCACTTTTCTATTGCATGCAAAGTTGCAACGCACTTTATGAATTGAATTTAATTCTTCAAAGTGCGTGACTTAAAAAAAAATTATATAAAATTATATCTATTTAACCTGCGTTGATGTCGACCATATTGAAATACCTTGAACAACTGGTCAACACTTTGGTCAATATACTTGCAAATACTTTATTAATTTATGAGAAATTTTATAAAGTAATAACAACCAATGGGACAGTCAGAGATGAAAACTTCATTCCTTAATTGACTTCTGTTTATATTTATTAACACTTTATCTTTTATCTTCTTAAAAATTCATTTAGACACACGTCACCAAAACTATCACGAGTCGCCCAGAAGCTTTTGTAATTTGATTTCTTTATAATTTATTTGTTAATCCTTTTTATTTTGTTCTGTCTCTGTTTAGTTGAG
>NW_026919905.1:0-16184 GCF_032062105.1 Saccostrea cuccullata
ACCTCAGTATATAGTTGATTTGGTAGAATTATAATCAAACTTCATTTTCAAAGTAAAATTCGTTTAATTTTCCAATTCAATAGTATAATATTCTTATATAAATATAGAGAGATTAAGTCTGTAAAGCTGAACACGATTCATGAAATAAATAAATTATTATTAGGTCTCTCGCTATATCTGAGGGCCTCTATTTAAAGCCGCTCAGTCAATTTTCAGTGTTATCAGTCGACATCGGTGTAAACGGACGAATGCTTTACAGCACTTGTAGCGACAAATATAATAACCATGTACTTCTTCTAATGCAGTTGAATAAGATACTGAGGACACTAAACAACATTTTCACAGATCAGTGCAGTATACAACCCAATACACATAACTTACACTGAATGCAAACAAAGGTAATGCAGGATAACCAGCAGGAACACAGGTCGCCGTTTCACCCCCCAAACCCGAGACAATAATTATAAAGCAGACGGGTGTAACGAATGCGAAGAGTATATCCCGGTGCTGATATGTAAAAAGTAATATCGAAATGGCGTATATCTGTTTTCGAGTCGTGTTCAACTTTGTGTAACATTGTGTAATTTCATAAATATTAAGTAAAAATGATTGCATACAATATGGGGATGGATGAAAACAGAGTCTGATTAGATTTTGCTAAATGTTATGGACAAAATTGACTAAATTCTTGACTAGCTTGAATAAAACTACTTGATTTCAATTAAACATATTCTAATATATTTGACATTACTTGTACGAAAGATTAACATAACTAAATTCTTTCGTACGAGGCACATTTAGTTCATCATGTTGATGTCCACCACTGGCGGGTAGATCTAAATCTAGGTGATTTTGATCAGATAGGAACTCCCGAATAATGCGCTCTGCATCGTATCTCTTCATTTTGTTCAACAAAGTCTACAAAAAAGTAACGTGCAAAAAAATTTTAAAATGATTTTTTTCTAATAGTTATGTTTGTTAGGTAATATTTTGACGACAGTAAGTATTCTAAACACATGCTAAAGTTCCAGACCCATAAAATCATTTTGATTGATGTAAAAAGAAAATACCATTCAATAACCCGTCTCAATTAAAGCAGAATTTGAAAATTGGGGAGGGTTCAAAAGAACAGTTTTTTTTTATACAAGAAACTTATTTGGATTATTCACAAACAATCGCACTCTTACCTAATAAATACACTGTACATGTAGTTCTTTTACATCAACGCAATAACGTGCAAAATTTTTATTTTAATCCACAATGTATGTCTACTTTAATATAAATCGAAAGTAACAACATTGCATATCTCCTCATTTTTACTGTTTTCATGTATAACAGAAATATATCTATCATCAAATCCATCCATATTTTAATAAAAGTCTGTCATACAACAAACGAAAGACAACTCACATATTTTTTTAACTGGACCCTTCTTACTTAAAGGATTAATGTTTTTGACTCTAAAAACTTTACGTATACACATAATTTGCAAAAAACTTTGAATTTTTTCACCAAAATTGTTTTGTCAATATTGGTTAAATTGTTCCATGGGTTCTTTAGAAGTAGTCAAAATGTAAACAGTTAACAGATGGGTGAAAAACCGAATTTGACCTGAAAAGCTCAGCGTATAAAATAATGTTAGAACGAGAATTACTTCTTAAAATAGATAGAATACAATTCTTTACCATTTTTCAATTATTGGAAGGTATCGAAGGTACTTTTAAATGAAGAAAGAATAAATTGATAAATGACGAACTGCTTTTTTTCGAAGCAAGATTACTATACGTCGGTCCGATAGCAAAGCATCTGTAAAATTAATATAATTATCATTCAACAAAAGATATTATAAAACAATAGTTTTTAATTTAAATAATAAAATGCGTTCTTAGGTTGTTGGTACGGGAATTAATGTCGCAGCTTTTATGGATTATGTTATTTTATTTCTGTGCAATAGCTGTGACGTTAATTTCAATACTAAGAAACAAAGACAGACATAAATTTATGGTAAGTTTATTATGTATGTCTGTATAAAAAAAACATACAAAGAAATATTTAATGTTATGAACTCTACTATAGATGAATGTGGTATTGTATGCATAACTAATGTGACAGCCATTATTTAATTGGTATTGTATGCATAACTAATGTGACAGCCATTATTTAAGAAATCTATGTAGGTGACATGCTTAGTGTCGTTAATGCACTGATTAATGATGGCAATGGTCTTCATATGAAATAAAGGAGAAAATATCCAGTGGATGTAAATATATGTATTTATTGACTTACCGCTAGTTCTGCAAGGGGGATATTGCGATGCTCAGCTACACATAGGAGGACCTCGGTGGGACTGGATTTAATACTGCTTAAGTACTCGATATACTGGGTCATTTCTAGGAGTTCTGCGAGTCGGCGCCAATCATTTCCAAGAGGGGTCAGGGGGTCAAGTTTGATCTTGAGTTGATTTCTGACGTCATATGAAATGTAATGTCTAGAATTGTTGCTCTTACACATTTCCTCTAGAAATGCCACTGAATAACACTGGTTTGAATTTACAGACACATTTACCCTGTCATCAGTTCTATTTACCTCCACGTTTTCATGTTTTTGACTAGAGTTAATATTGATTATACATGTATTATCGACTATTCTTTTCGATTCCTCCGTTGCATGCACCACAATTTTTTCACCCTCATTTTCCAGGGTTTCCTGATATATGTTCAAGTGAAAATTTAGCTCACGAACTGAATATTGAGCTTTCTTTTTGAAACACATGCTTATATGTGGACACTGCCCGTGCCATATGTGTAAGTAGGGAACACGTTCGTATTCGTCATTTTCTATACTTTCCCATTCTGGTGACAAATATCTGGAAAAAAAGAACAACTCAATGAACGGATGATGAATACAAAACATTGCACATAGGTACAGAGTCAGTATGTTAACATAAATTACCTTGTTTAAAATTGTTGACTTAGTAACTTTAAGAATTAAAAAGACATAAAAGTAGTATAATAGTAGGCCTTCTTAGCTCCTGATCTATTGCTTTGCCTAATTTACATTCCGGTAAAATTATCATTAAATCAACTCCATTTACAGTGTTGAAAGAGTTATCACAGAGAAAAAAAAATGGAAACATTCCCATTTATCTATTAATATCATTGTGCTTGCAATACTTATAAAAGAAACTAATTATTACAATACAGCAACAATGTACAAATGCGTATTTAACAATGAATGGATGACAAAATGAAATAAAAAAAATATTTACTTTAATGTAACTCTGACGTCTAAGATGTCTTCTACTTTACCGTAGAATAGAAACGCCTTTTCTGGACACAAAAGTTCGTGTTGAAACTGTGCTTCATTTTGAATCGCCCATTTTAGAGCACAAGGAGTTTTATTGAGAAAGTAAACCCTTACCTAAATAAAACAGAGATTTGAATTAATAAGAGCGAAGAAAAATTGGAGAATTTTCAAATGAGGACTTTTTACATAACTTTTTAGGTCACCTGAGTAAACTCAGGTGACCTATTGCTATCCGTTTTCGTCCGTCGTCGTCCGTCGTGCGTTAACATTTGAACATTTTCAGCTTCTTCTCTGAAACCACTGAACCAATTTCAACCAAATTTGGCATATAACATCTATGGATGAAGGGGAACAAAAATTGTGAATTTCATGGTCCCTGCCCCCCTGGGGCCTGGGGGGTGGGGCAAAAACCACTAAAATTAGTGCAATCTTTAAAAAATCTTCTTCTTTACTCCTGGACATCAAGCAGTCAAACTGTTGGTATGATTGTAATCAGCAATGAGTCCTCTACCAAAATTGTGAAATTCATGGCCCCGGGGTCAGGGGTTCTGGTGTTAGGGCGGGGCTCTATTGATTATATAGTGAAAATGCATTATTTCTTTGAAAATCTTCTTCTCTTTTCCTGAGTAGTAAATAAACTAATTAAGTACATAGTTATGATGAGCAAGAGTGCCTCTACCAAAATTGCGAATTTTATGGCCCCAGAGTCAGGGGTTCTTGTGTTAGGATGGGGCTCTATTGATTATATAGTGAAAATGCATTAAATCTTTGAAAATCTTCTTCTCTGCTCCTAGGTATTAAATAAACTAAGTAAGTACATAGTTATGATGAGCAAGAGTGCCTCTACCAAAATTGTGAATTTTATGGCCCCAGGGTCAGGGGTTCTGGTGTTAAGACAGGGCTGTATTGTTTATATAGTGAAAATGCATTTATTCTTTGAAAAGCTTCTTCTCTACTCCTAGGTATTAAATAAACTAATTAAGGACATAGTTATGATGAGTAAGAATGCTTCTACCAAAATTGTGAATTTTATGGCCCCAGGGTCAGGGATTATGGTGTTAGGGTGTGGCTCTATCATGAATATACAGTATACAGGGTTATTTTCGCCCCGTGTTATTTTCGCCCTTTCACACTTGAAAACAATTTTGTCCCGTTTTAAATTCGCCCACTTATAGTTTTGTTTAAGAAATGATACTGTAATCTTTGAATTCGCCCCGTTTTAAATTCGCCCAAAAGAGGATAGGGCGAAAATTTCCATGTATACAGTATGATGATAATACATTACATCTATGAAAATCTTTTTCTCTACTCCTGGGTAATAAGCAGATGAACTATTTATATAGTTGTGATGTGCAAGGGCTCTTCTTTCAGAATTGTGAATTTCAAGGCCCGTGGGTCAGGGATACCAAAGACGGGGGGCTCTACTTCTATATACTGAAAATGAATTGTTTGAAATCTGCTCCTTGGTATTAATTGAACATTTTTGATAAGCAAGTGTGCCTTTTCAAAAATTGTGCAATGTGTAGAACTAGGGTCAGGGATTCATGTGTGGTAAGGGAACTCCTGATTATTGCTGAATATTACTGATTAGTTGACATGCATTTTTGTTCCCCTACCCTGCTTATGGGTATTAAGTATTAAACAAACTAAGCAATTGCTAAGTGTATAGTTATGATAATCAATGGTGCCTCTTCAAAATTGTGAATGCCATAGCATCTGGCGTAAAACATGAACCAAATTCAATCATTTGAAAGTTGTTGCATGATGCTCAGGTAACCTATAAGGCCAATGGGCCTCTTGTTTCTTATGCCTCCGTAAACAAGGTTTCGGGGTAAAAATTTTTGCCCTGTTTGTCAACAAAAACTTTAACATTGCCTTTTAACCTTACTTTTGAACTGTTGGAGCCAAGGCTTTTAGACTTCATATGTGTCTTCATTATGACGAGTCCTTTCAGCTGGTATAAATATTTTTGACCTTGATCTTATAGTTTGATCGACTTGTTTAAAACTTTAACCTTAGTCTTAGCTTTTGAACAGTTAGAACTAGGGCTTTCACATTTCACAGGTGTATTCCTTGTAACGAGACCTTCTTTTGGGTATCAACACTTTTGACCTTGGCCTTTGGAGTTTGACATGCATTTGAGTTAACCCTCGCTATAAGCTTATTAATCGTCAACTTGAAGATAGCTCAGTCGGTAGAGCGCTTGCGCCGTTTTCGGAAGCTTATGTGTTTGAATCTCGGCTGCGACTGACTCAAGTCGATAAAAAGTGAGTAAAAACTGCGCCTTTGCCATGTTCGGCACATTGAATATCTTAGTATAGACCCCTTTCCTATGACATATTTTGCCTAGGAGCTATTCCTAGGCAAAATATGTCTAGGAATGGTATTTTCTTTTTTAAAGTAGCTTTGTTATGAGCGAGGTTAAAGTTGACAATACACAGAAGGAAAAACAGATGGACAGACAGGACATAAAGAATATATCCCCGGAATCTTTCGATCTGGGTGCATAAAAGGGTCAAATGTTTAAAAGAATAGATGCAATCATCACATTTTACAAAGATCAAAGTTTCATTACAGATAACTAAATTAAAGAATATCTAAACTAAAAGTCTATCAACAAAAAGCGTTACCTCATGATGGTCGATGCGCTTTTCCAGCGGGTTAGAAAACGCTGCAATCTGTAGCCATTTTGCCATTTTCAAATTCCTCAGTGGCCTTTGAATGCACGTGTACAATGTAAAAGTATTGATTGTTAGTCTGCATTCATCGGATGAAAGACTACACTTATCATCTTTATTTTCTTGACTGTACAATTCGATCCAAGATTTGTCGCCATAAAGGTCAGTTTCACTGCGCATGACAACGATATGACGTGGATCGTAAGCACAATGACGAAAACGTAGTTCGCAGGGTTTCCGCAGTTTTAGTCCATGTGGTCCTACAAATACCACCGGGCTGACAAGAGACTCCGTTTCTGTCATATAAGGATTATCACCTAGATCCCAGTTCAGAACAAGACACACGAGTGTTTCTTCTCCGATTGGAACCGCATTTGGGGGTACATAAAGAGATATACCCATATCGTCGAGCATCAAGCAATCTCCGCTCGACGTTACATTGTGGGCCACTGATACAATAAGTTTTCCTCCTACAGTTTTCATTTTGCTTCGTTCTGAAACGATATACATGTCATTGCTGTAATAGAAAGGTTTGGTGAAGCGGTTCGACGTTTCACCACTTTCCGCACAAGAAGAAAACGACGTACCTAAATCGTTTAAAGTTTGACTTTGATTGTCATGGTTTAAATGTTCTGGTTCTGCAAAGGAATTGATAAACATTGGTGAGGCATTCTCGTTTACTGTTGGTAAAACGTCTGCTGGTACCGGACTAGGATGGAGAACAGAAGACTGGTATGTCCGAAGTGAAGGAAGGACCCCATTTTCAGCAGTACTTCGGCGATGAACACTCTGTTCTACATGATTATCCTTTCTCCTGTGCGATAGTGGCAATTCACTTCGGTAAGAACTTTCGTATTGCATACAGCCTTGGCAGTAGTGTCGATGAGAGACACATGGTCCATTTTCCCGCCTATTACGCTGACGGCGGGAGACATATCGCCACATAAGAAAGAAAATACAACAGGCTACGATAGAGGTTGTGACACTTGCCCAAATTATGTATTTTGAGCATTCTTCGTCCTTCATTTCTCATGTTCCTGTAAAGAAAAAACTTTTGAATTAAGGTTAAATGGATATATACACACTGTATGTATTCTCAAAATATCTTTCGAATATATAATAATTGCATAAGTGAATACAAGCATCATATAATGTCATACTAGATTGAATACCCCGGACTGATAGAATAACTCGTACCTGACTATACGTCTTATACTAGTATTCCTTATACAAACGTATTACATGTGCATCTAACTGATTCGCACGCATCATACATGCTTTTGATTGCATGTAATGAATAAATTGTACGGAGATCATGATTACATGAATTTTTTTCGTTCACGATCATAACAAGGAGCATTCTGTGGGTTTGACTGGTCGACAGGGAATGCTTACTCCCCCATGGCACCTTATCCCACCTTTGATATTTCGGGGATCCGCGTTTGCTGCGCTCCAAAATTTGAATTGTTTAAGGTATTTAATGTATAATAAAGGGATTTGAACGATTTTAAATAATTTTTAAACTAGTTAAAAACACATTGCTAGATAACGATAAAAGTGAAATGAACCAAATTCACAAGACTGATATCATGTAAGGAGACGGTCATTTTGCATATTAAAAGTTTTTGAAGAGTTATCTGCCCTTGATTAAAAGAAGAACATTTTTGATTTCTCAAAATTTCTGCGGTAAATATTTCATTTTATTTCGCAATTTAATGAAGAGGGAGAGATGCATGTTTTCACCTAGAGGTTTGTTTGAAATTCAAATAACTTTTTACAAAATCTTATAAAAACATGCGCTGCCCATAGACTTCAATGTTAAATTCAAGGTGAAATTAACTGGACAGCAATCAATTTTTTTTAATTCCTTTGGTGGAGTATTTTCATTTGATAACATCTTCAAAATGCTACCATGATCAAAAATATAGGACCATTCATTTATTAGGTACCAAATATGGTCGTATTATATTCTATACATTTAAAATAATAAAAATTTTAAAATAATCTTTTTATGTTTATTTCAACTTTCAAAATTATATATCAAAGAAGTATATACATGTAATTTATTTATACTGTAACATATATCTTCACTTAAATACTTATTGTAAAAAATTCCATATACATATTTCATACCTACAAAAAACCCCATAAACATGATATTACACACATTTAAATATATGTGAAAGTTGATTTAACAGAGGGAAAGGAGAAGGAAAAGAAAGGTGGCGAAAAGAGAGAAACATAATAGAAGAAGAAAAAAGCAAAGAATTAAAGAGTATAGTACTTTTTTATTTTAGGGGAAGGGGGATAATGGGCAACATTCATTTTTTCAATATTCTTTCCACAATAATTGTTTTAGGTCATTGAACTCAACACAGAAGGGTTTTATACACTGTATTTAGTCGAAAATATACCACTTATTAATTATCGCTGTGATTAAGTTTTCACTTTATGAACAATCTTATTCTTATGTTTGCCAAATAATATTGTTCCGTCAAAAACTACAAATATAACTTTCATTGGCAAAAACCCCTTTTCAAAACTTTCCAAAGCTCTTTTACTAAATAGCATTCAACGAAAAGATGTTCAATTAAAAAATTGACTCAATGTCAGTCTT
This sequence comes from Saccostrea cuccullata, assembly GCF_032062105.1. Taxonomy (NCBI): domain Eukaryota; kingdom Metazoa; phylum Mollusca; class Bivalvia; order Ostreida; family Ostreidae; genus Saccostrea; species Saccostrea cuccullata. Next base: position 8,602 of record NW_026919905.1, read on the forward strand.
ACAGAAGCTGCAAGCTGGAGACTCTTTTCTCATAAAATAAAAAAAACATATATTAAATTTGATATGACATGTTTTTTTTTAATTGATACATATTGAAATTTTATAGTGTCTGTTTATTTGACTGTTCCATTTGTTTTTAAAACTCGCCGAAATACGACTGAAGTATTGGCGCATCGGCGTTGTCCAATAATCAATTAATCGTACACATAAAATTTGTTTCATAAAACTATATTCAATAATTTTATGTTACCCGGGTAAATTTCGTAGTTTTTGTTTTTTATTGACTTTATTTTGTACAGGTGAGCTTAAATGTCATTTCAACCCCGGCAAGATTAAAAATACGTCCCCATTCAGCATAAATATACTGTTTCGCTTCTGTACTCTTATGCTGTATTGGAAAAAATGGAATAATAAGACACAGTTATTGTTTGGTTAAATACCGGAGTTTAAAGACATTGACTCTTATCAAGATTTTCTCCGTTACTAGTCAAACAGAAAATGTGTTAGGTTATAGTTCAATTCCCCGATTTTTTTTTATCTGTAAGATTTTTTTTTTTAATTTTTAAAGGTACTTGGACACAGATTTGAAGTTAATTTTTTCTGTATAACGTCACGAATTACATGTATATATTTTAATACCATTTCACACAAAAATTAATTAAAAATCTTATTTCATTAAAAAGATATTAAAACTTTAAATTTTTTGGCAGGTTTGATTGACACATCCTTGCACTTTCACAAATTTTAACTTTATTCTTTATCCTTTGAAAAAATGGCAATTTTGTTGTGTATTATTGGGAAATATGAAAACTTAAATCCAGAAAAATAATTTTATTCAGAGTAGAAATGTTAGAAAGCAAAACTCCTTCACAAGTATCGTCATTCCGTTGTTTTCAGAGTTTAGCAATTCGAACACACTCGTGTTATGTACACAGTTTTTGTAAACAAGGCAAGATCGTGTTATTGTTTGGTGTTTACGATTCACCGGATGCGTTTAATTGCCAAAGTCTGCTCACCACAACTGCACGGACTGACAATACATTGTGTTTTTGTTTTGCTTTCGAACATGTCTACTCTTAATTTTCTGGATTATAGTATTAATATTTTTCATTAATACACAACAAGATTGCCATTTTTCCTGAGGATTAAGAATAAAGTTAAAATATGTGAAAGTGCAAGGATGTGTCAATCAAACCCGCCAAAAAAATAAAAATTTTAATAACTTACAAATGAAATAAGATTTTTAATTAATTTTTGTGTGAAAATGCTATTAAAATATATATGTCGTAATATTACAGAGAAAAAATTAACTTCAAATCTGTGTCCAAGTACCTTTAAGCAACACACTTACTTACATTCTAATTTCTCTCTCACTGAAAAATTAACCTGTATGCCGAAAAACCTGTTATAAGGGCATGGCTTTGTTTACAGTCTGGGTTTAATTTATCGGGGTTTGCTCAGGGTCAAAAATGATGTCTTTTATCAAGCAAAGCACCGTGATGACCTATATGTATATTGCAGTTCGATTAGGTCGGTTATCAAGTTCTCGAATTTTTAGGTCACCTGAGTAAACTCAGGTGACCTATTGCTATCCGTTTTCGTCCGTCGTCGTGCGTCGTCCGTCGTGCGCCGTGCGTTAACATTTGAACATTTTCAGCTTCTTCTCTGCAACCACTGAACCAATTTCAACCAAATTTGGCACAAAGCATCTATGGGTGAAGGGGAACAAAAATTGTGAATTTCATGATCCCTGCCCCCCTGGGGCCTGAGGGGTGGGGCCAAAACCACTAAAATTAATGCAATCTTTAAAAATCTTCTTCTTTACTCCTGGACTTCAAGCAGTCAAACTGTTTGCATGATTGTAATCAGCAATGAGTGTTCTACCAAAATTGTGAAATTCATGGCCCTGGGGTCAGGGATTCAAGTGCTAGAGCGGGGCTCAATAAGTAGGTAGTGAAAATGCATTATTTCTTTGAAAATCTTCTTCTCTGCTCCTGGGTATTAAATAAACCAACTAAGTACATAGTTGTGATGAGCAAGAGTGCCTCTACCAAAATTGTGAATTTTATGGCCCCAAGATCAGGGGTTCTGGTGTTAGGGCGGGGCTCTATTGATTATATAGTGAAAATACATGAATTCTTTGAAAATCTTCTTCTCTGCTCCTGGGTATTAAATATACTAACTAAGTACATAGTTATGATGAGCAAGAGTGCCTCTACCAAAATTGTGAATTTTATGGCCCCAGGGTCAGGGGTTCTTGTTTTAGGGTGGGGCTCTAATAGTGAAATGCATGAATTCTTTGAACATCTTATTCTTTGCTCCTGGTTAATATACTAATGACCTAATTACATATTTAAGGCCAGGATTTATTTTATTTTCAGTTTCACAAACCCTCCGCTCAAGGTTTTGAATTTTCAGAAAAAAAAATAAAACAATTTTTTTCTTTCCGATGTCAAATTTGAGTCGGGATCGAGATTTCAAATTTACGAACTCGCACTTCCGGTTTTAAGATGAAATGGTGGGTAAATAGATTTTAATTATAAAGCTAGATCTGAGCTTGGTTTAGTGTAAAATTCATCGATACGAGTGCCATTCAAAACGTTTCAGCCGTTCAAAGGACAAATAAAATGCTGACGACTTTGCTGCACAATGACATGCTGGTGAGATAATTATGTATTCGTTTCAAAAGTATCTGTCTGTAAATAATTTTCCTCTCCCAGGTTTTAAACTGCCCGTGGTAGCTATTGAATATTGCCAGCGACATTGTTACAGTTTAGGTCTCTGTTATAGCTTACAGTCTAAGCATCATTCTTCAAAAAAGGGTTGCTTATGCATCAGATGTAATGAATAAAACTATGGGAGAAGTCCATTTGAGGAAGAAATAAACAATAACCTGAAGAAATAAAAAAAAATTCAACTATTAAAAGGCGGCAAGAATATACAAATATATACAGGCATGTAGTATCAATTGTATCAGCCAGAAAAATTATTTTACAGTTAATTGAAAAAATGTTCACCATAGTTCCCAATACTCCCTGTCTGTTTTATGATAGGAATTATAATTTTAGGCATCAAGTAAATTTTAGAACATTGTCTACACATTCATCTAACACATATTTAAAAAATGAAGATAAATTGAAAGACTTTTAAAGAATTGATTTTTTAAAATATATTTTGACCAACATCACAAAATTTATATATAACTGGCCCAAGCTGGCATGAAATAAGCAATTAAATGTTCTACTTTCCTATTTGTAAGTATTATGTGTCCAGTTATAAGGAGCCTACTAGAATAGCATAAAAAAAGAATGTACAAATGTTAATAATTGATTTATCAAAAATTCTCATGTTCATAACTAAACCTTAACATAAAAAAATACTGGCCTTATAATGAAGAAATGGGTCTCTTTCAAAATAGATAATTTCAGGGCCGCTGGGTCAGGGGTACCGGGGGGTACTTTGACTAAAAATAAATTAATGCTTTGAAATCTGCCCTTTGATAAGCAATGGTGCCTCCTTCAAAATTTGTGAAATTCATAGCTTTTTGATTAAGACACGAACCAAATACAATCACTGGAAAGTTGTTACATGATACTCAGGTGACCTATAAGGCCCGTGGGCCTCTTGTTTTTTAGTGTAAGCTGTTTTACGGGTATTTTTTCCCCAACATGTCTTGTGATAACAATCAATGAGAAATCAAACCATTGCCATTTGGAGTCCTTGAAATAAGGTTTACGGTTTACAGAATATTTGTTATAATTTGAATAAATTTGTCGCTGGCTGTGTACTAACATTGGGAAATACTACAAAATGTGTAAAAGCACAGTTGTTTGATAAAATTAAAATAATTCCATTCATGATGAAGTTATTAAAAATCGGACTTTGCTTATTAGTCCGAAATTCCTGGAAAACGCCAAATAGAACTGAATAATAGTTTATAACATTTTCAACAGTGAAATACTGTAATTTATCCATTGAATAAAAGTGGAATCCTGTCAGAGTGTGAAAAGGATATCAAAATGATATCCTGTCACAGTGTGAAAGAATATCAAAAGTGCGGGAAAACTCTCGATTTTCAATACTTCGTAACTTGTTACAAGATAGAAAACGAGTTAATAAACCATTCTGTCATAAAGAACGAGGGCGCTTTTGATTGGCATTCGGCAGGAATCTGGGCGTAATTGAAAAATGAAAATTTTACCGGCATGTCACATAAAATTTTAAGATTTTTTTTATTTATCGGGTTACTGTGCAACAGGAAAGGAAAATATTTTCCCGAAATTGAGCTTTGATATGCTGAAAAATAACTTGAAAATTGGCCAGATCAGACATTTGGTAGAAAATGGTACATTTTTAAACACGTTTTTCTCAAATTTTTCTATCTCTGGGTCTTCTCTCCATGATTTTGAAACGTTATTTGTGTGTATTTAAATTCAAAGAAACGAATACACTTTTTTTAAAAAATGGAGAGAAGACCCAGAGACCGAGAAAAACGAACTTTTTCCTTAAAAATCCAAATGTGTGAATGTGGTGCTTCTTTGTCCTTTTAAAATGATCTGTGTATGTGTAGCGATTATAGCTCAGTAGGATGGGCTACCTGTTCAGTGCACTGGTCTCGAAAAGTTTTTGGTTCGAGCCTGGCATGGGGCGTTAATTTTTTTTCTTTCATGCAAACAACCATTTATTTTGTCAGTTTCGTTTTATGTACTGATATATTAAAATTTTGAATGAGATTAGTTTTGGTTCAGTTTGGTTCTCGAGCGAAATTAATTCTAATCTTCTATTCTATATAATGTACATCATGTACACGTATCATGCATCAACTGCATTAAATATTTTAGGTTTTTATTTTTTGTGAAACATTACTATTTTATAGTACCCCCTGGGAAAAACGTTACAATCTCACACTTTCAAACTAATCAAACTAAAAAACCTATGGACGTGTTTGTAAAGTCTGACAAGCTATGTTCAGCCAAACAAATCATGGACATTTAAACCATAAATGTTTCGTACAAATGATTCCTGCAGATCACACACCATGCGCCCATCTTCTTTAAGGATGTATTCTTATGATACGCGGAAAAAAACGTGCATTAAACTTTCAAAATGTTATATTTTTTGAGAGTGTAGTATCCAAGGAATAATTTAAAGACAAGAAAAGTGTATGTTAGTGTTCATCTAAGAGAGGTTCAACCCTTTGAACATAGGCCAAAATAGAGCATGGGAAATTTCCTTAAAAATGCTACTAGACAATAAAATACCTCATAAAACTTATAAATACAGTGAATTAAAACTTAATTTGGCTTAAATTTACTTGAAAGTATTGCAAAGTTGATTTTTTAAACAAAATATGAGCAAATAAATACTAATTAGATAACTTGTACCCAAAAATGTTGTTCACACATGTCAAAAATTAGGCACATTTTTCCCTATAAAATTGCTTGAAAAACCAAAGAAAAACATATTTCTACAATTAAACTTTTTAAGAAAATTGTTGTACAGTTTCTTTAGGTATTATAGCTTATTTTCATAGCATGAAAAGTAGGGGTTAGTGCACATATAAGAAAGTTTTGATATTTTTTATATCCCCACCCCATGTTTCTTTTTCAGCATTTAATGAAAATAAATAAGCATTTAGGCATCAAAGTATGTGTTTTATTCACCAAATATTCAAAATTAGTGTGATAATTTCAGGTAATATTTACAATTTTGTTAAGAAAAGATTTTTAAGAACAAAAAGTAATCAATTAACACATAAAACTTTATAATAGTCTGTTGGATGTCCTCTCTTTCTGTTGGCCTGGGGGTTCCAGGATTTTCTGGGTCCTGGTTTGTGGTGTTGGATGGTAGCTTTAGGGATTAGTCAAATCCAGTCCCACTTTCTCAATCTGATTTTTATGGTTTTCTCCATCTGATTTTAGTGGTTCTTAAACCCTGCTCTCTTCTAAAAGCCTTCATTAGTGATTCTTGTGAAAACAAGACTTACCTGTAAAAAATTATTTTAGAAAAAATTAGATCATAATTTACTGGTAATATCACTGTTCAAAAAATGAAAATCATTATTTTGTCTATCTGACTTTGTTTTTATGAACCCAGGCCTGAGTTTAGACTAAAATAATTTCTACATGTTCCATGATGTTTCAGAAATATTCCATTTTTTTTACCCGCATAGGCCGCCATAGAATGAAGCGACCTAGTTTCTTACCGAATGTAAACAGCTAAAAATTATAGAAGTTATCTAATTATTTTCTCAAGGTATGTCTATAAATTTGAGATAGAGATTCTGCATTTACAATATCAAAGGTAATTTATCATATACTAAAAGCTAAAGTTGTAATAAAAAAGATAATACGAATGTTGTCGTCTGCACGCCTCTGGAGGCCTTAGGCCTAACGTTACGTAGCATGTAACATGTAATATGCTATGTTTGAGTTTGCGATGTGACAGTATACTATGTATTTTGAAACCTTTGTATCTATAACGCATAAACATTGCTATTTTCAATAAGTTTGAAAGCATTGTTAACCTACATTTTCGCTTTTCCACTGCGTCAACACACTTCGGCGCTCTTGGCTGGCATGTTTGGGTACCGCTTTCAAGAATGTTCCTGTAGGCTTAATTGTGATCTCGACAATTTTTTTAATGTTTTAAAATTTCTGTCGGTTGGCTCTTTTAATTGAGTGTCATTTGACTTTCCTGTCGCTTTGAAAAGGGTGATCCCGTCTTCTTCCCCTGTCGATCATGTTGTTTTCACTTGTCGACTTTCTTAGGCCTAACGTTAGGCCTATGTCGTAAATATCGTAATTTTGCACACGTCTTGATCATTAATACAACATAGAAAGATTTTTTTATTTAAAAATAAATATAGTTAAACAAATAAATCATAAAAACTTTAAAAACTTCTTTGTAAATTGTTATCAGTTTGAATTTTACGACATGTCTAAGTACGAAGACCCACTTGGGGTAAATTGATCAGAAGAATTCATCCTTAAACTGCGAAAGTTAAACAAGTATGTTGCTGAAATTCATGTTTACAATGTCTTTCACTTAGCTATGACGTCTCAACCGCTCAACTATGACGTCATGTAGCCCAAAACTGCATTACAAAAAAGACGTAGGTTAAGGAAAAATCAAAGAAAATGTAATAAACAGAAAATTCAATGTTTTGTAGTTGAAGATGGAATTTATTTCACTCGTGAGACAGGATTTTTTAATATTTCCACTCTTTGAGTTTTATTTTGTTTGCATAATTTTATATCAATAAAAATTGTTTGTATTTTCAAGTTTTACCTTGATAATAGACAACGGGGTATGATTTAGTATTAACAAGTCTAATGTATGAAACAAACTGAATTATTTACCAATGCATTGGGAGCTGCTAAATTTAACTGTGTCATTTCCTTTTAACAAGAAAAGATTGTGTTTACCAGCATTAGTTTAAAAATAGCCATGCATTTTCTGATAAGAGACTCATTTATTTATTTGGGCAGTAGTAACAGAGAAATCTTGTTTCAAATTTTAATACTTCCCCTCCACAACAAATGTTTAAATATCGGTCCTTATCTAGGTCATAGCCTCCATGG
>NW_026919906.1:0-16407 GCF_032062105.1 Saccostrea cuccullata
ATATCAATGACACAACTTTTATAAGATTTTTGGCTTGTCCACGAACTTTACGGACAACCCTCGTATTTAATTGTTCATTATGTTTGGATTTTCTATTTTATCTCGAAGCATGGGGATGATGAAGAAATCGACGTCAGAATTGTACAGGCTATGCCTTCAGACGATTCAGTGTATTCCAACACCACACAGCTTTCTGACATCATTGATGCCGTAACAAGCATGACACTGGATAGAGAAAAGCCGATTATCATAATGCACAAGTTCGTTTCAGTTTTTTAACTTATATTTTAAAGATTGTGCAGCTAAATGTTACATTTACTAGGAAATAAAAATATATGATTTTCATAAAAAATGCATTTTTAAAATGTAGGTATGACGTAAAAAATATCTTCAATGTAGCGGCTCTGTGAAGAAGTATTTTTATTAATTTAAAGATATTTCGACAGAATATCTAACAAGTGTCTTTTCTCTGAGTTCAATTGCAAAGTTTAAGTATGACGTATTTGCTTATTTTTTTTTCAATAATCAGGTTTCTGTTCATTCTTTTTTTTTTACTGAAAAACATTGTCCATAGTGTTTCTGAAGCAATTCAAAGTGAATAAAGCATTTGAAGACTGCTAATCATAATATTCATAGAAATTCCAATTAGAAAATACAGAAAATAATTAATAGTAACCCAATTAAAAATTCCATTTTATCAAATCAAATCAGGAACAAAGCAAATACAGAACTATTGAAACAACAAAGTTGGCCCAGGAAATAATATTTTAAATAAAAAATAACTTTTCCATTATGGAAAAGGAGTGAAGAAAATGAACTTTTTAAAGTCGTGACCAATCGTGAGACCTGCTAGGAAATATATGCTAAAACCTGAAAATTCCATTGACTTATGCCCAGGTACCATAATAAAGGAGAATATATCCTGCATAACCTTTACGTTTTGAAAATTCCATTGATTATTGGGAAGGAATATAACATAAACGTTAACACCGAAGTTCTGATGGCAGCAATTGTGTTAAATTCCCTGCATCAACTGATGTATGAAGGGGAAACAGACATGTGTTTCATGGCAAGATATCTGCAGGCTAACCAGCTTTCTGATATACTTAGCTATGTGAGTAAAAGAAATCGTTTATTTCTATTTCTAACACAAGTTCTTATAGACATTAAGCAACTTTTTTAATGTATACTTTGATATGAATAATGTATCTTTTATTTATTAAAAAATATTAAGAAATACTCTATCCTAAGAATGAGAACCATTGTAATTTAGACTTCTTTGCAAGTACAGTGAACCTGCATACGTCAAATAACATATAAAGATCAATTATAAGTGCGAAGTGATAAAGCATAAAAAAGTTCAAAAGAAAAAACATTTTATGAAATATAAAAATCAAATTAAAGTTTAAAATATATGTCGTCCATTGAAAATGGAGATGAATAATATCACTTGACATTTGATAAAATAAATTTAATTCACCTTTGTAGGAACAATTTGTGGAGTGTTACAAACTTCTGCGCAGATTTTCAACAAAAGAGATCATAGTGGAGGAAACTGAACGACAAGAAGACATTTATGCAAATTGAAAAGTTCAGATGTTTTGCTGCAAAATTTGCCAAATTAACAGGATCCAATTGCATTTTAATGTTAATGGATTAAATTACCAACATTACTATTTTATGGTGCTCTTTACATCTTCGAACTGAAAAGATCGAATGTTTTGCTGCACAATTTAGCAAATTAATAGGATCCATTTGTTTGTCCATTCTCTTGTTAATGGATTGAATAACCTACATATTTGTTTTGTATTGCTCTTTGCAATTTCAGCCTTTGAAAATGAAGATTAATATTTAATGAAAGTAATAAAAAGGTCATGATATGATCAAGTAAATAAAAGATGTCTACAGATTTATCAAATTTGAAAAACGAGTTCTTTTAATGACACTTTAGAAATATAACCTGGTAAATAATCTGTTTCCGCACATTATTATTTGATAAACTTGACACGAAAACATGATTTTAACAAGATTTTTTTATATCAGTCAAAAAAATGCACCAATATTAAGTACAGTTTTTCCAGAAACGTATTTTTAAGCTTTCCGTAACCTCTACTACAAAATAATATTACATAGGATATATACATGTATATTGGGGTTACTTTTGATATACAATATACAAAGAAAAAGCATCGTTTCTACATACGTTTTGCACAGCTGTAAAGTACGGGAAAATTTAAGCTTAAATCGCTTATGACGTCATAATGGACCTAGCCCGAAATTTCCAGTCTGGAGTCATTAAATATAACTAGATCATGATTTTAAAGATAGGACATGAAGCCTTGTTTGGAGTCATAAGAAAAAAAACCTATAGTATTTGAAATACTGTGAAATTAATTTTACGGGGGGGGGGGGGGGGGGTTTAAGTTTTGTGGTTTTCAAGTTATTAAGAGACCCAATGTATATATATCCACCACGATGTGATTTTACAGTATTCCAGTTGGAAATTTCTCGAATATTCGCCTTCTTCCTCGCATCCATTAAGAAGTCTTCTAACTAAAATATTTTTGCTTAAAATAAATGTTGCATAGTTACATATCCAATGATATTGATATATCCTAACATTGATTGATTGATTGATTGTATATTGTTTAACGTCCCTCTTGAGAATTTTTCACTCATATGGAGACGTCACCGATCGGTGAAGGGCTTCAAATTTAGACCTATACTCGGCACTCAGGGCCATAGAGCAGTGAGGGTTCTTTATCGTGCCAACGCCTATCGTGACACGGGACCTGCGTTTTTAAGGTCATATCCGAAAGACCCGTGACTTTCACTTCTAGTGCCGAGCGCTTGGCGAAGGAACAGTCACTACCTATATTTACGTTTTAGATATGACATATCGAACCCGGGCTTTATATTAGGCTACCGTGACCGGTATCCTAACATTGAGTGGAAGTTTAAAAGAAAATGTTAACTTGGAGCATTTTATAATGGAAATAATGCTCGTCTTAATATAAAATAGGTTATGATTTTGATGCATTCGATGAATTATGGTGCTAGATCAATTTAATTAACTACATGTATAATTAATACTTAGTTATTCAGTCCACTTAATTCACTCAAATTCGTTGTTTTAATGCTAAATCCACTTTCAGTTAATAATACATTTATGATAAAATTTCTGGAAAATTATTAAAAAGCAATTTTATGTTTATATCAAGTTAATATTTCAAATTCAAATTAATTTTTTGAATAGGAAAACTCTCTTGTTGTCATACATTTCCCTACGCATACAAAATATCTGAATTATTGAAAAAGTTCTCCTTTCTAGGACCAAACGGAATTCATAGAGTTACTGAAATCGTATAATGATATTCATAACATATACAAAGATGACTACAAGTGTATCATGCCTTTCAGAACAGTGTTTCGATAATTATAACTATCATTGTTTAAGTTCCGTCTATGACTTAAAAATCATCATTTTCCACTTTTTTTTGCAGAAACCACCATTTTTAACAGCATGTTCTCTCTGACAGTCTCACTACTCTCTGTGGTCATAATCATGTTGGTAACAGGGCTCTTTCTATGATTCCTGCGAAGAAATTGTCGAATGTGATTCGAGCAATTTCGATCAAATCCACGAAACTGCTATTACTAGAAAAGAAGAAACATCCGAGTATGTTCATATTCACGACCCAATGTCTAATAAAAATACAGAAATCAGCCCGTCTCACGTTATGGAAATAACTAGTAATAATGTCAAATCTAGAATTGAGTACATAAATCTTGATTGATTTTATCATATGAAATTTATCATGGATATCGATAAATATACAACACAATCTTTTTTTTTCAGGGAATAAAAAGTATTTTTTTTTTTTTTTTTTCAAAAATTTCATTGACTAAAGAATAAAAAGCTTCTATTAGGAAATTTTTTAAATAATTTTTTTTTATCTGATTGACAAATAAAAAGTACGTAATGAATAAATTCTTTTTTTTGATGGAGGTATATTTAATTAAGTTTTAAATTATAAACATTTCAATACAAACATCTAAAAAAGTTTTTTTATAAATTTTACAGAAAAAGTACATATAAAAAGTAAAATGCCATGTGTGTTCAGGATCAATATTTTGATATAATGTGTAAAGATATTGTGAAAAATTTGTTAATTTTAAAGCTAAAAATGAAATTTTTTTTTGCTGAAAAAGGATATTCTGATTTTGACACAAAAATTTCTTGTTACATATTTAGGTTTGTATAATTTCTACATAATTAATAAATTATATAAATTTGCTTAAAATGTCATTTATTTGCTTCAAATATATTCAGAGCGCTCATGTGAAATATATAGAGATAACGAACAGTATTCAAGAATAAAAGTCAATTGAACAAGACAAAATAGGGCAAGGCAAACACGCACCTCCAAAACGTTGGAGGTGAGATCAGGTGCCATGGAGGAGTAAGCATCCCCTGCCGACCGGTGACACCCGCCAGATGCGGTAAATTACATGATTTGGAATATGCTTTTCAAGTTTGTGGTAATTAAAACTTGTTAATAATCCAATTGCATTAATTATGCGATAAAACATGTTCAGAATACAGACAATCAATTCATCGAATAATCGATGCTCATGAATATGCGTTACATGGTTACAGACCATTGATTTCTCTTTCCTTGTAACTTCCGTTTTCATACTCTGAAAAACTCGTCATTGATATAATCAGAAATGAGTCATCCAGTGAAAAAAAAACTGAAGTTAACCCAATATGTTTAAAACTTTGTTTATACAAGAGTTGATTAAAAAGGTTGTAACAATCACTAGTTTAAACCTATATGGTACCCCTTGTTTTGTTTCAAGTATTGCCCTTCGGGCACCTCTTTGGTAAATCATCCAGAATTCCTTGCAGAATTTGGGCTGACAGGACAGGTAACAATAGCTAGATATTCCCGGCAGAGCTGTCCAGTGTGTAACACGTTGTAAGGGACAGGACAGATTTGGTAATTTCTACAGCATGTGATTATAACTTGCAGCAAGATTACTGCATCATTTTAGTTTATTTCTGCACGGAAAACAGACCGTGCACCATGCTGAGGTGTTCTAGGTACTCTGATGTGTTGATGACGACGATGATGTCTATGATGATTTGGATGATGTGATGATGACTTCAATGATGTCGATGACGATGTCGGTGACGATGATGTCAATTATGATGATGATGAGGTGGATGTAGACGAAATCGATGATGATGTTCAGGCGAGGGAATCACTAGCAGTCGTGAAGAAATACTAATCCTCAAATAACGGTCTAACTACAGCCCCGGAAGTTTAAGTGTTGATCCGAATTGTGTGGACTTTCGTATTGATGTGGACAATACTTAATGTTTAGGTTTGAGTTATAAGAACACGTGTTGAAAACAGTTGATTAAAAAAAATCTGTTGATTATTTTTTTCCTCTCATTATAAATAACATCTTTTTTGGTCGATCATTTGAGTGAGTGTGTGTGTGTGTGTGTGTGTGTGTGTGTGTGTGTGTGTGTGTGTGTGTGTGTGTGTGTGTGTGTGTGTGTGTGTGTGTGTGTGTGTGTGTGTGTGTGTGTGTGTGTGTGTGTGTGTGTGTGTGTGATTGTGTGATTTATTAGTTAATTGTCTTTTCTTTTTTTTGTAAATAAATTCTTGTTTTCTTTGAAGAAATTCTTGTTTTGATTTGAAAAGGAAAGCCTGGCTCATTCCACGTTACAAAGGTAAAGGCTAATGAAATAAAATAAATTTCAAAAAAATACTATGCTTATAGAATTCAATAAGAAGACAAAACAATGGACAATATCATGAATTTTGTATGAAAATTTACGTTTACAGTGTCAAACTTAATATTCCATCGCGGTTGAAACCAGAGGGAAGATACTAAAGATTTCGTTCACGTCTGTCTGTCTGTTACTCTGTTTGCCTGTCAGTCTGTCTCACGTGGTTTAAAGCACTTTTTTTCTAAAATGCTTGCAGAAAATGAACTTAACTTTAAGAATGTGATCTTGTTTTATGTAAGATCAAATTTGCACTTCGTCGGATTCAATATTTTTTGAAGGAATAATGTCATTCTTTTTTTAAGGCTTTCCCCTTTAAAAAAAAAAGAAAATGCCAAACCCATACTTTTGCAAGGCCATTGTCATATCTGTGCATTTCTGTATCGTGTTGCTTTCCTCATATTGTTGTTAACAGTGTTATATATAAGTATCTTAAACCTGCCTCTGTATGAGGAAATATTGTGAAAATGTTTGTATTTCAACAAGGGTATATATAAAAGAACACTAAATTGACTTTAGATGAAATAAAAAATGAAAAAGGTGTGTAAAAAAAATTTTTTTTTTCCTTATTTCTTCTCTGCAATTCAGAGTTAGTAATGCGTCTAAAAAGCTTTATCATTTGCACCCTCTGTAATGTTAAGAAAATAAATCACATAATATAATACATACATACAGGTCTTGTACAAAACATATCATCTAAACCGTAAGATATTCAAAAGATCTACTTTAGAAAAAAATGGGATTACTTTCATATCAATGTTGTTTTAGAGGCATAAATAACAAATCTCAAAAAGGTTCTGTTGTTAAAGATAAAAATTAAAAGAGGGGAAGCCATTTTCAACACGGATCAATTTTTATACAATAAAGCAAAAAAATATAATATCAAGAACTATTTTAGGAAGACATGAAACACACACCACGGAAGATCATGAGGTTTGTTTGAAAAGGCGCGAAGGGTAAAAATATAACTGTTTAATTATACAGTTTTTACTCGCCACGAGGCATGCCATTGGTTGAGTAGACGAAAAATTATGTTTTTGTGAACAATATTCATTTACTGACTGGGGTCAAGGGCAACATGAGTTCTGTCGAACCCTCGAACCAAACTGTCTGCCTGGGGCCATAGGGGTCCACAAATTTTGCATTTTAAATTTGCATTTTGCATGAGAACATAGTCAATAATTATTTTGTTATACCTTTCATTTATTTTCTTTATATACCCTAACAAAAAAATACTATAGTTAACTATAGTTTACTATAGTTAACTATAGTAAATCAAAGTGTCAAAGTTTTCGTCAAAGTTTTTCAAAGTGTCAAAGTTTTCGCCAAAGTTTTTCAAAGTGTCAAAGTTTTCGCCAAAGTTTTTCAAAGTGTCAAAGTTTTCACCAAAATTTTTCAAAGTGTCAAAGTTGTCGCCAAAGTTTTTCAAAGTATCAAAGTTTTCGCCAAAGTTTTTCAAATTGTCAAAGTTTTTGATAAACTTTTTCAAAGTGTCAAAGTTTTCGATAAAGTTTATCAAAGTATCAAAGTTTTCGATAAAGTTTTTCAAGGTGTCAAAGTTTTCGATAAACTTTTTCAAAGTTGAAAGTTTTGATAAACTTTTTCAAAGTTTAAAGTTTTCGATAAACTTTTTCTAAGTGTTAGATTATCAAAGTTTTCAATAAAGTTTTTCAAAGTGTCAAAGTTTTAGATAAAGTATTTCAAAGTGTCAAAGTTTTCGATAAAGTATTTCAAAGTGTCAAAGTTTTCGATAAAGTATGTCAAAGTATCAAAGTTTTCGATAAACTTTTTCAAAGTTTTTGATGAAGTTTTTCGAAGTGTTAAATAATCCAAGTTTTTGATAAAGTTTTTCAAAGTATCAAAGTTTTCGATAAAGTTTTTTTATTCAAAGTGTCAAAGTTTTCGATAATTTTTTTAAAAGTATCAAAGTTTTCAATAAAGTTTTTCAAAGTGTCAAAGTTTTCAATTAAGTTTATCAAAGTATCAAAGTTTTCAATAAAGTTTTTCAAAGTGTCAAAGTTTTTGCCAAAGTTTTTTAAAGTGTCAAAGTTTTCGTCAAAGTTTTTCAAAGTGTCAAAGTTTTCGCCAAAGTTTTTCAAAGTGTCAAAGTTTTTATCAAAGTTTTTCAAAGTGTCAAAGTTATCACTATAGTAAATCAAAGTTTTCAAAGTGTCAAAGTTATAACTATAGTTGACTATAGTAAACTATAGTTAACTATAGTTAACTATAGCTAACTATAGTTAACTACAGTATTTTTTTGTTAGGGTAAATGCATGTATTTTGCATTGTTCTCCGTGAATTGACATCAGGTTGATCACTGCTGAACGCCAATGTATGAAAATAATAACATTATATAATAAAAATTATTTTTTCATAGCGCTTTTCAAGCATAACTTTTTACACTTGGGTAGAGTGAGGAAATTCATGTAATATGCCTTTCCGAAGGACACACACCGGTCACGGTAGCCTTGGGGTAGAGCGTTCGCTTCGTGATCGGGAGGCCCGGGTTCCATTCTCGATCACGGCGCCGCGTCATACCTAAGACGTAAACAAAGTTAGTGACTGTTCCTTCGCCAAGCGTTCGGCACTAGAAGTGAAAGTCACGGGTCTTTCGGATATGACCTTAAAAACGTAGGTCCCGTGTCACGGTAGGCGCTGGCACGATAAAGAACCCTCACTGCTCAATGGCCCTGAGTGCCGAGTATAGGTCAAAATTTGAAGCTCTTCACCACCATACGGTGACGTCTCCATATGAGTGAAATATTCTCAAGAGAGACGTTAAACAATGTACAATCAATCCCAAGGACACAACGTCGACTTGCCGTGGCCAGGATTTGAACTCACAACGTTTCGGTTTGGAGTCCGGCACATTAACCACTAGACTATCGACGCAACGGAAATCAATTAATGAGCAAATGCAATTAATAAGATTAAGCTAAGCTTATTCTTTGCCGTAAGCGGTCCAACATCCAATAGACCAGTTCAATAGAAATACCTTCTAGACGAAGCTCAGGTTGTCTGAGATCATATTATATTTATAAATGTATTATCACTGGGAATACACATATGAAATATAAAAGTGATATCTCCTCTTATTCAAAAGTTATGACCAAGGTTATTGTTGTTTTTCTGACAAACGAACAGATTGTTTGACGGACGGACTGAATGATGATTCAGTTTTATTTCCCTCTTGATTTTGTGAAAGCAGGCACAAAACAGCCTTGTACCTAAGGTTACTAAATTTACCCTACTGAGCCCCATATCTTAATCATACGTTGCATCTGCTATCAAGATCATTATAAAAAGAATACAGTTTACGAATCGAAATGCTGACTATAAACTACGAAACGCATGACAGGATGTACAAACTTTATTATATTCAATGCGGATGTTTTTCCCTTCATATGACTACACTCTTTTTCCTCTAATATGGAGTCAACAAAATTATTTTTATTTTTTGTTTCACTCCAATTTATTGATAATGCTCAACAATACGGTAAGTTATTTTACATACATGCATTATGTATACATTTCAATGTCTTAACTGGCCAAAACCAAATTGATTTAATCTTTAAAAAGTCAGAATATTTTTTTTGAGTCAAACATATTGCTTTTCATTATTTATCAAAGCAAACCTCGCCAATAACAAGCCTGTGAGCGTCAGTACTAGATACAATAATGGATATTTTTCACCAAGTAAAGCCGTGGACGGAGACAGGAGTACATATCTACTGGACTGCGCACTGACAGCTTCCGGTCAGAAGGAGGCGTGGTTAACGGTGGATCTCGGGGAGAAGAAAAATATAGCATCAATATCAATCCTACATGGGGGTTGTAAGCATTTAGATATGTTCAATATTATGCTGTTATTTCATTTTTTAAACCCAATTCATTGATCAATATAATGAGAATATTTATTGGTCTGTAAATCGAAAGCTTCAATATTATTGAACTTTTTTTTAATTCGAACTGTAAATAAATTGAGGTGGGTTGGGTATTTTTTTTTGCCAAGAAACATATTAAAGATTTTAAAGAGAAATATAGACAATTGCTATTTCTGTTTGTTTTTTTTTATTTTTCCAGAAAATGGTTCGAAATGCTAAATATTTAAAGATTTATATATACGTATGTTACTTACAGTTGGTCTCAATGCATCCTACTTAAGTACACCTGACTCTGGTATCTTTCCTGATTCCAATGGAGACGGATCAGTCTTTGCTTCTAGTCCATTAAGAAGAATCTGTACCAGTAGCTTTGAAGAAAAGGATGCTCAGGTCGTTTGCTTGGCCTGGGGATTTCTCCCGTAAGGATTCATATTTATAAGACTTTCATTATATTTGAAAGTTCGATAGCAATGTTCATCCTGATGATGATAATTAAAAGCAATCGATGGAATTTTTTTTACATGTACCTAAGCATTTCTTCATATTGATATTTCAAATATCAATTTTATTTTAAATAAATTAAGTTTTTTTTTACATTTGAACGCGTGTTGAAATGCATATAAGAAATCCTCCTGAAATGGCTATTCTAAAAACACAACCCGTGTGTAAAATATTATTAAATAAAACAAAATTGCAACTTAGTCAAAGGAAACATACGGAGATAATGAACAGTATTCAAGATCAAAAGTCAATAAAACAAATTTAACGTATTGTGAGGGGAAAAATAAATATATGTGGTAACCTTACATATTATATAGGTTGATAATCAGTGAAGTTTATATTCATGTCATATTAATTGATCAGTTTTGAAAAGAGCTTGGATAAAAAAAATAAGGCATGGGATATAGAAATTAAAACAATATATTAACCATTAATAGACGTCAAAACAATTACATGTAAAAAAGTATAGGTACATGTATCATTTGTTATTAAGTGATGTAAATGTAAGTCCCCAATCTTTTTTATGAGGCATGCAAGTTTAAACTGTAAATCAAATGCGAGTATTTGTCTTTTATTATTTTTCATTTTATTTTAAATGGCAGATAAAAGACGAATATTCCTCGAATTAATTTAGTTATTAAAGTACTTATTTCATTTGAGATATGATTCAGCACTTTCCCTAATTTGTTTTTTGTAGGAAAGAAATATTATTTGATATTTTCAGAGATAATCCGCTTCATAGCGTGGCTACAAGTTCTTCATCGATTGCATTTTATGAAAATGTTTTGAACTGTACAGGAATTGAAGTTAACATAAATACATGTCCAAAGGGATCACGTGGCTGTCCATCAGGATCACCTGTAGCTGTAAAATGTCAAAGTAAGGTTGCTGCCGTGGAGTAAATATTGAAATGAAATTTGATCAAAGGTATTATAACATGAATTTCAAAATAAGCTATTTCTGCAATAATATGTGGACAGATAATTTTAATCATATCATATAAATATTTGGCAAAGCCAAGACTATTCTTTACACAAATCAACAAGAAGTGTTATAATTCATTTTTCTTTTATTTCTCACTAGAAGGCAGCACCTTGTCTGGATTTTCTGTGTATGTATCAGAGGCAAAAGACTGGAAGTCAGGAACTCTATGTTATCAACACGATATTCAACAAAGACCCCAAAATAACATCACTGTTGACTGTGTCACTTCCGGTCGCTACGTCACTGTTTACAATAGAAGGAATATTACGTTTTACCCAAATGTATCCGAATTTTCTTATATAAATATATGTGAAATCGAAGTTAAAGGTAACGTTTTATTTCTCTGTGATTGATTGAAAAACACAAAAGTGTTATCCATCTTTTTTTTAATATTCCCTGTCATAATTTTTAAAGAATGTTCTATTTTTAAGTGTTACTGTCTGTTCTTCTACAGAACCTTCATCAGACTATTAAATGACAATAAGAAAAGAAAAATTAGTTTCTTTTTCGATATCTCAAAACTTCAAAAAAAAAAAAATACATGCAAAAATATCTAGACACTCGCGATTTCGATTGCTTGTTAAAATCCAAGGCGTAGTATCTAATGCTATTGATGTAGACATATTCTGATTTAGCTTGTATTCCGAAAGTGTAAGGAGAAAGTATTTTCCCTCTGATTACGGAAATAACGCAATTTTCTCGATAACATACATTATGACCTTAAGAAATTATCGGTTTTACCTATATTTTTATATTACTTTTTTTAAAAATCTTTAGAGAGCATTATTTTTAAACAAATGATTCAATTGCTTAATTGACTGTTTCTCTGTTTTACTCACTCCATAGTAAAGTAATTCTTATTTTCTGTAAATTTCATAAGTATATTTTACAACCATATTCTTTAATTTGATTCTGGTAAGAAATTTTCGGAAATGATTTTGGATTACAACTGTATAAATTAACATTTATATATATAGACAAGAACGTGTTTTGCTTTAATGAAGCGAATCTACTTTTCGAAAACTTCATATACAGAAAAACACGCTTAAAACGAAATAAATATCAGGGAAAGAGAGCTTTACTGTCTTATAAGCCTTATTCTTTAGATCATTGAAGTATACAATTGATGAAATGAATAATCACTTCGCTTTAAGCGTCAATTCTATTATAAGTGTGTTTTCCATATGCATGATTTATTTTATATATGAGAAATCGTGCAGTATTTTTAAACATGTAAACGTGATCGGTTATCTTCACTTTTAATTTTGCATAAGAGAAAGGAAATAAACCTCACTTTTTTCTCATTTGACAAAAAAACAAGCTTTCACCAGAAGTAAAATGTGAAGTATTGAGAACTACATGAAATGAGTAAAAAAAAATCTAGTGTTTTTCTTGTTTGTGTAACACTTTCTTTAAGTTTAGGCCATGTTCATCATTGGAAAAATATTTGCTACATTGCTAGTAATATAAATCCTTTTTGAACTTGCAAACAGGTGTCTACATGACACTGTTATTTTTCACTAATTTATCTTGAAGATCGGTTATTAGTTCTTCTTTTGTTGCATTTTTTGAAGGATGTGACCTGGGCTTTTACGGAGAAAACTGCACGAGATGTCCTCAGAACTGTTTAAATAACACATGCCACTTTCAGATTGGAGAATGCTTTGAGTGTAAAAATGGATATACTGGAGAGTATTGTGAAAAAGGTATTTTTGTAGTAATTATTCTTAGATAGAAAATTTGATGGGTCTTTACTTTTTTAATTTGAAAGTTCTTTTTCTCTTGATTTACTTTTTTTATTCAGACACTTCAGCAGTGCTGGAGGATTACAGTAAAATCAAAGTATTGTCACAAATAACAATAAAACAATATTTTCAAATACATTGAATTTTAAATTCAAAAGTATTATGGAACGCTGTAAATGTAAAAGATTGGTCAACAAATCAAGAAAAGTAATTACAGCCATGCTTTTGACTGTAGCAAGTAGACAAGTAAAAAGATCAAACATTTTCCTTTTAATATAGACACCATTTTGTTTAAAAACCTGGGAATTAATATATAATCATGTATTTAATTAAAAAAGAAACAAGAAGACATATTTTTAAAAAAAAGTCACTGTAGTACTTCTCTACCGTGAAGATGATTTCAAATTTAAGCGGGAGTTTCTCATTTATGTAATCTTTTGAGGCAAGGCCTTTCACGAATTTTCAATTTCCCCATTATTCTTCTTTATAAGCCGACTTGATTTTATGTCCCCGTAAAGCATGATTTATCCAAAAACTTACACGGGAAGGAAAAGGCACATTCTGTGAAATGTGACGTACAACTCAAAACTTTTATGTTCTGATAACATTGTATCTGTTATCATTGGTTATATCCATTCAATTTCGATAAAATATATTCCTATGAATTCTAAAAAATTGTCTAAAAAAACAACTAATTTGTATATCTGTTCAATACGTTGGGGTGACGGTCATTGCGGCGACCAAAACAGAATTCTGATATTTCCTTGATTCCGGTTTGTGCTGTTTTCAAAATTATGTGTTGCTATTGGATTATTATGTCGACCACAGTTCATTATCGAAATGTTTTATATGAACAAACAATGTGTCAGTAGTGTAGAATATTCCAAAGTGTGGGTATAATGACAGTGTAATGGCAGACTGTGTGGTATATTTGGGTTTGGGAAACCTTTCTACAATGTACATGATATTCTTGTGTTACAACGTTGTTACGTGTGCATTAAACACTATATCACATTGATATACATGAAATGTTCTTAGATATTATATCACATGATTACTTAAAACAATGTAAGAAAAATATTTACCGACAGTTTCAATCAATCAGCGACGATAAGTTTTCTTTCCTGCATTTTCAACAAATGAATACATGTAAAATAAGTACTTGTGAGTTAAAGAATCTTGCGGATATTTAGTGTACCGCAGTTGATGTAATTTTTCAAAACTCCAATTTGACAAAAAATTGGCAATACAAAAGTGACCACTGTCTTTGAGCTTTTTCAACACTTCTCAAATTCTCATGCATTTCGTCTTTGTGGTCAACACTGGGATATTACATAAGAACACAAATAGAATCAATTTATCCCCTCTTTAGTCTAGAATAAAGAATGACCACTTTTTAAAGTGGTTTTATAACAGGTTTTGACATGCCATGAATAAACAAAACAAAAGTGAAAAAAGTAAAGATCTATTATCATTTTGTGCATCAACTTTCGTTATATATATTGTCTAGAATGTCCAGCTGGTAAATATGGACAAGGATGTTCTGTTCAATGTGGGCAGTGTATTGAAAATCAACCGTGTTACCACGTAAATGGATCATGTCCTGGAGAGTGTTCACCTGGATGGAGAGGAGAGAAATGCGATCAAAGTAAGTAATGGCTGATGTATTAAACTCTCACATACGTATGAATTATCGGTCTTGAAAAAATGTATCCATGCATTATTTTGTCAACATTACTGTATACAGGGTTCTACTATCCTCGTTTGAGTTTCACGTATTCGCGCTTCGTCGAAGAAAATACATTATAATACGAAAGCTGACAGCATAATTTCTGAAAATAAGTTTGTTCAAATTAAAAAAAAAACCTGTTGTGTAAAGGTGCTAAAATAAGGTTAAAACACACTATTTTCAATATTTATTTCAAACTGCCTTGACATTTATATGATCTATTCTAAAAGATTCTACAGATCCTTTCTTCACGCTTTACATATATTACACTATGCAAACTTTTTTCACCGTTGCAATGATTGCATAAGCATTAATTTCTTATGAGCATGTGTTTGTATTCTGTTTGGTCGTTAACTTCCCGTTAAAAAAATAACTCAGATAGAGAGGCCATCAATTGCGATGGGGCGCTGCAAAATCAACGCATTTCAGAATTTATTAACAGTGCTTTTCGTGTCAGCACTTTCTGAGGCACAAGAACCGGGTCTAGTCTGTTTCATTTGAAATAGAAATCTTCTTTTCAGAAAAGTGGTTTCAAACCAGCGATGTACTTAGTGACAGATTCTTTACTCCCGGTCCCTTGAAAGTTTTTAAGTTTTTAGGTTCTGTGAATTCGAGTATTCAAGATTAATTTAATTTGATCCTATTTGTTAAAAAATAATAAAAGTAATCAACAATCCTTGATGCCCATTTCTTCTATACAATATTTAGTAATCCGCGTGGCGTAGTTGTTAGAACTTTGCGAAGTTAGGAGTTGATCCTTATGTCACGGGTTAGAGCCCCATTGCGGTGCGTGGAGACCGGTCCTTTGCATGAGAACGAATAAACCGAAGTCCTGTGTCGCAGTAGGTGCCGGCACGAAAAAGATCTTTCCCTGCTCAACTACCCTTAGAGTCGACTATAGGACAAAATTTGCAGCTCTCAACTGGCAAGTGATGGTGTTTCCATATAAATGAAAAGCTTCGAGAGGGTCGTTAAACAATATATAATCAATCAGTCAACATATTTAAAATGTGGTGTTCGTCGTTCTTTGTAGAGTGTCATAATGGATACTTTGGTCAGAATTGTAATACGTCTTGTTACATTCCAAACTGTAGAATCAGTATGTCGTGTGACGCTGTCACTGGGGATTGTTTCGTTGGCTGTGTTGAAGGTTGGGCTGGGAGGAAATGTGATGGTATGTTACTTACAATATTTGTAATCTTGGATAATTACCTTTAATCTTTATTTACGATATATCGCTTCTACTTTTTTATCAAATCTTTTTTTCAGAATATTGTCAAACAATTGTGTTTTTAACCATTAATACTCTTTTTTTGTAAATCGTCGGTTTAAAGTAAAGTTTAACTAGACTTCAGGACAGATGATACAATTTTTTTCTTTGAAAAAGATTTAATATCATGTCACAAGTTTAGAAAAGTGGATTGTTTTTAGAATTTTGTCTCCTAAGAACTGGAATATGAAAAAGACTTGGAAAATATTTGTAATATTTCAATGAAAAATACAGATATAGACAAATAACATTCAGTAAAGGTTTACAGGTGAAAACAAATTTTAGAATATGTTACCATGGTGCTAAAAGTGTAATATAAACTTTAGAAAAATATACCAAGCCAGGTGAATTTTATCAGGAAAAGCTAAATGGTAAAAATCAGCCTATGTGATATTGCTAATTTTTTAAATCATTTTGATCTTCCTCTTAAAATTCACCTGGATTGGTATATTTTTTAAAAGTTTATATTACACTTTTAGCACCAAGGTAAC
>NW_026919907.1:0-16322 GCF_032062105.1 Saccostrea cuccullata
CATTCACAGAGATGGCGAAAGACGCCGGCCCACCGGCGATCTTCGGTACATTTCGTCTGAGTCCGATAGTTTCTAGAACCACACCGGACACCGTGTCCGGTAGATAATTCAGAATAATCAATAGTAAAATATAATTAAAGAAATTAGATAATGTATTATTTTTTAAAACTTCGTGAAATTGAATCTTTAAAAGCTTTACATAATTTAAATATTGCAATACGTAGTAGTGTGGCGAGTACCTGGCAGTTATCAAACTTACTACCGCTCTTTTGTGGAGAAGTCGAGAAAGCTCTAAATCTCGCGCCATAATTCTCAAGCATATCATTGTTTACAGTAGTGACAATCGAAGAACTAGAACAATCATTATATGTTGTTACAATGTATTGTCACGGGTTGGACTCCAGATAATCGATTGTCAAATAAGGAAAGTTTAGAGTATTTTATTTCATTTCAAAAGTAACGATTTCAATAACATGAATAATGAGCTTAGTGAAAAATATCGTCAAAAAATATAACGTTATCCATTTTCGCTAGCCAAGGGTTTCTGATACGCTACTCTCCTCATAAACCCTTGGCCTACGGTGTTCATAGAAATAGGGATTTTTTTCCAGAGTTCTGATTGGATTTCAGTACACCCAGGTCGACCAATCAGCAATTGTTTTTTGTAAATGACGATATTTGTGTTCGGGACACATCTTCACTCTTTAATCTGGGAAATGAAAAATGCAAGTAAACAACGATCCGTAAGATAACATTCAATTCTATGAATAGCCATGGTGTCATCCAATATTTTCTAAATATGTGATTAAGAATCTATAATGAAGCTTCAGATTTGTTCTATACATAAGAAATAAACATAATTCAATTATTGCTTCTTAATTATTCTTGAAAAAAAAACTTCGATTTAATTATACCCCCCGCAAACGAAGTTTGGGGGGTATATAGGAATCACCTTGTCCGTCTGTCCGTCTGTCCGTCTGTCTGTCTGTCCGTCTGTCCGTCCGTCCGTCTGTCTGTCTGTCCGTCTGTCTGTGCAATCGTGTCCGGTCCATATCTTTCTTACAGAGGGACATTAGAATCTACTACTCCACACTAAGATTGCTCATGACCTAAGGGTGTGTCATGACCTTGACCCAAGGTCATTTTGGGAAGTTCAATGTCACTGGAAGAAAAATTTTATTATTCGTGTCCGGTCCATATCTTTCTTATTGATAAACTTGGTAGGTTCTCATTTCACACAAAGATTGCCCATGACCCAAGGGTGTGTCATGACCTTGACCCAAGGTCATTTGAGAAAGTTCAAGGTCACTGGAAGAAAATTTTCAAAAATCATGTTTGATACATATCTTTTATAGATAAACTTGGTAGGTTCTCATTTCACACAAAGATTGCCCATGACCCAAGGATGTGTCATGACCTTGACCCAAGGTCAATTTGGAAAGTTCAAGGTCACTGGAAGAAAATTTTCATAATTCCTGTCCGGTCCATATCTTTCTTATGGATAAACTTGGTAGGTTCTCATTTCACACAAAGATTGCCCATGACCCAAGGGTGTGTCATGACCTTGACCTAAGGTCATTTGGGGAAGTTCATGGTCACTGAAAGAAAAATATCATAATTCGTGTCCGGTGCATATCTTTCTTATGGATAAACTTGGTAGATTCTCATTTCACACAAAGATTGCCCATGACCCAAGGGTGTGTCATGACCTTGACCCAAGGTCATTTGGGGTAGTTCAAGGTCACTGGAAGAAAAATATCATAATTCCTGTCCGGTCCATATCTTTCTTATGGATAAACTTGGTAGGTTCTCATGTCACTGAAAGATTGCCCATGACCCAAGGATGTGTCATGACCTTGACCCAAGGTCATTTGGGGTAGTTCAAGGTCACTGGAAGAAAAATATCATAATTCCTGTCCGGTCCATATCTTTCTTATGGATAAACTTGGTAGGTTCTCATTTCACTGAAAGATTGCCCATGACCCAAGGGTGTGTCATGACCTTGACCCAAGATTATCTGGGGAAGTTCAAGGTCACTGGAATAAAAATTTCATAATTGGTGTTTGATACATATTTTTATTATGGAAAAACTTACTTCTGAAAAACCCAGCGGGGGGTATTTTGTCCCGTTTGGACAGTTCTAGTTTTTTTTAACACGTGTCTTTATTTCTGGCGATGACGCAATCTGTGTGTACCTGATAGATTCGAGAAAACAATCCCGTCTTTTGACTTCACCGTATGCCAAGGGTTTATGAGGAGAGTAGCGTATCAGAAACCCTTGGCTAGTGAAGATTAACGTTATCATATGAGGACTAACTCCTCTATAAAATTTATTACAGTGATTTAGCGAATGTTTATCAAGAGATTTAAACAGGATTTATTTCTAATCTACAATGATCCATTTTGCATTGTATTCACTAGCAGTAGCACATTGTCCCCACCCAACAGACATTTTCTTCTTCCACTGAGAAAGAGTTCCATCAATCACAAATAGATTTCAATCTTACATTTTGTTGTTTTTACAGTCCGGCAAATTTTTAGTGTGTCAGAGTTGGGCAAAGAGGTAAAAATCTGTCGGACACAGTGTCCTACAGATTGTCAAAAATAAAAAAAATTACAGGACATACTAAAAATTTGCCACTGTGTCCGACAGATTTTTCACCTCTTTGGCCAACTCTGACACACTCTGACACACTAATAATGATTGTTCTAGTTCTTCGATTTTCACTACTGTAAACAATGTTATGCTTGAGAATTATGGTGCGAGATTTAGAGCTTTCTCGACTTCTCCACAAAAGAGTTCGATAACTGCCAGGTACTCGCCATACTACTACGTATTGCAATATTTAAATTATGTAAAGCTTTTAAAGATTCAATTTCATGAAGTTTTAAAAAATAATACATTATCTAATTTCTTTAATTATATTTTACTATTGATTATTCTGAATTATCTACTGGACATGGTGTCCGGTGTGGTTCTAGAAACTATCGGACTCAGACGAAATTTACCGGAGATCGCCGGTAGGCCGGCGTCTTTCGCCATCTCTGGTGTGTCCTGTAATTTTTGTGATTTTTAGACAATCTGTAGGACACTGTGTCCGACAGATTTTTCACCTGTTTGGCCAACTCTGCATTCAAGCTACTTGTTTACATTTATGCTTGATTAAATAATACACACTTCACTATACGTGCTGTAGAGCTAAATTGATAGAGCAGTTGTTCATCCCAAACACGAGTTTTGATTTTATGTTCTCGCACTTATTAGCCCAGCTTCCTAAGAGTTATTGCTGGCTAACAATTATGGTCAAGAAAACAGTCTTGACTACATCCATTACAGCAAAACAAATACAGAACTGTTGATTCATACAGAATAGCATCTGTACAGTATTATTAACATGTTATACAAACATTATCTATGTAACTGTTGTGGTACAGATCTAATACAGATATTATCTATATAATTTTGTCTTACAGAGCTAATACAAATATTATTCTTGTAGCTGTAATGATACAAACTTGCTTGCTTGCTGCACTATATTTATATATATTCAGATAACCACAGTGGTACAATCCTGTCTACCCACATAATCATAATATTTACACTGTTTACCTATATAGTGTAACAGCTGCCAGGGTTATTTTATCCTGATGTAGATTAAGAATGAGGACTAAATTGTTCCACATTACTGTGAAAGTTTTGTTGCCTGACAATATTTGTTTCGTTCCAGGATAACTTAGCTGCAGAGCCTCAAAGACCCACGACAGCCCGGCGCCGTCTTGACAGGCAGCGGTCCGTCATCAACCAAGTGACAGACGTACAGAAACGGTGGAAGGATACGGTACAGGAACAGAGGAAGCAGATCTACGATCATCACTCACTACTCAACTAGAAACAGACACAGTGAAAAACTACTCACTCCTCATCTAAACAGATCTTAACTGAACTAAATAAAGGAAGCAGATCTACGATCATCACTCACTACTCAACTAGAAACAGACACAGTGAAAAACTACTCACTCCTTAACTAAACAGACCTTAACTGAACTAAATAAAGGAAGCAGATCTACGATCATCACTCACTACTCAACTAGAAACAGACACAGTGAAAAACTTCTGACTCTTAAACTAAACAGACCTTAACTGAACTAAATAAAGGAAGCAGATCTACGATCATCACTCATTACTTAACTAGAAACCAAATAGTGAAAAACTACTCACTCCTCATCTAAAGAGATCTTAACTAGGAACTGAACAAAATAAAGACAGCAGGATGTGTGATCATCACTCACTACTGAACTAGAAACAGACACAGTGAAAAACTGCTGACTCTTCAACTAATAGTGCTGTGTGATATTACCGGTTAACCGGTGTATCCCGATTTCCTTCTTTACAATACGTATCGCGGTATTTTTTTGTGAATACCGGTTCGGGTTCGATATGCTATAAATTGTTACAAAAAGAGTTATGTGCCCTTTTCAAGGTAAAGTATGGTGGCAAGCGACGTGAAGTGTGATCAGAAACCAGAGACATGTCTCTTTCAAAAACGAAACGACGACAACTGTTATATGAAACCCCTTCATGTTAAAGCTGAATCTGAGTATTACAATTAATTGAATTCAACAAGTTGTGCCAACAAAAAAACTTTAAATAAAACTATCTTGCCCCTTGCGCCGACATAACGCGATCAGGCAATTGGAATATCAGCTCGAGAATACATGTAATTTGAGTTTGTGTTTTCATTTAACCTTCACGAAAAGCAAAAAAATTATTAAATATTTATATCGTGATATATTGCAATACAAAATATAATATTGCAATATATCGCGATACGATTTTTCCGTTGCGATACCCAGCACTATAAACTAAACAGACCTTAACTAGGAAATGAACAAATTAAAGAAAGCAGGATATGTGATCATCACTCAGTACTAAACTAAACAAACTCTTACAGACAACTGAACTGTGAAAAATACATTCCTTAACTAAGAACTTAACTAGCTTCTGATCAAAGCAAACCAAACAGATCTGTGGCTATCACTAAATGGTAAATTCAACTGGACTCTGACCTGCATGTATAAATCATACCCATAAAAACAGATCTGTTTACATCATGACCCATAGATCACACCCAATGAACAGATCTGTGAAAAGTACCGATGGCCTAATTACACAACTCTTAATCTTAATCATTAGTGATGAGGAGGCTTACTTCTTGACAATTTTTTTCCTTTATTTATTTTTACAAAAGTCCCATCTGCTTGTATTTCTTGTTTATAGACCAGATTTGATGCAATTTTAGTAATTTGTTAAGGATGACCAACAACATGTGTGTTCACATCTTGACTTAACTTCACAATTCAAAGTTCAAGGTTACTGGTCTGTTATAAAACAGCTGGGATGATGTTAATACTCCACATGTAAATCTAGAGCCATTTGTTTTGAATTTGGCTCAAAGTTATATCATGAGAATATAGGAAAAGGGATTATACTGTATATTATTCAATCTATTTTTGGACGTGTTCATTTGAATTCTTGATTGGAATTAACTGTTGAGTATATTAATATTTCATGACCTTGATTCAAGGTTACCTC
Organism: Saccostrea cuccullata; assembly: GCF_032062105.1. Taxonomy (NCBI): domain Eukaryota; kingdom Metazoa; phylum Mollusca; class Bivalvia; order Ostreida; family Ostreidae; genus Saccostrea; species Saccostrea cuccullata. The sequence continues at coordinate 5,594 of NW_026919907.1, forward strand.
TAGAAAGTTATTGAATCATTGATATACGTGATGTATTTAAAGTTGTGTATGTTGGTTATTGACGTAGAAGTGTGCTTTGTTATTTATTATGGACCTTATGTGTAATGAATGTTATGTTTAGTTTTAAGTTTAATTCCTGTATCATTTGTTTTCATTTTCAGCTTTGTGTATTTTTGACTATGGTTATAAGAGGGGATACCATTTACTATAAGGTCTTCTGTATTTATCTATATGATCTCAGAGTTATTACATATATGTATGTAACTTATCTTTTTACATCTATATTCTTTTCATGGTTATGGAAGATGTGCACATGGTTTTCTAAGTGAATTAAGGTTGATTATGGTGTTATTCATTAAATATTGTTATAACTACAACAGGATTTATTCTTTTGCTCCATTTACTGTATAAGAGGAAATTTTAGCGAGACGCTTTAGCAATTTGTCCTTAAAAACTGGTATTTTAATTTTAGCGATTTTAAATGTTCATTAAAGAACCTATTACAAATAAAACTCAATAATTTTCGAAAAAGCTATGTAATTTTAGAAAACTCAGCACTCTCGCTAATAATGCCAAAATTAAACCCTCGCTAAAATTTCTACTTATGCAGTATGTCTTGTATTTTACTGTAAAATAGTTTCGTCATTGCTTGATTCACACTTGTATCGCAGGACCACTTTGCACAGCGCAAATAGTGATACGTGTAATATCAAATAACAAATTAGACATAATAGAGTGAAATTAAAGATGTTGATTCATTTTATGCATAGAATGGCCCTGTAAATATACCAACTGATTGATCAGCACTTGATTTTCTATTTGAAGCATTAAAATAATATAGACAGTTTATGCTTTCATATTGTATTAAAAATATCTCCTAAAGTCCAGGTCTTGGAGAACTGGCTTTATGAAATTGCAATGTTTTCCTAAATGTTTAGGTAAACAGGTATAATTGAGTACTTTCAGAAAAGAAAAATAATGTGAGCGCACTTTCTGATCTAAAAAAATAAAAGATGTCTTTTAATCCTCAGAAGCAGTTCTATCATTTACTAGTTACATATTTTAGATCAGAGGTTGCGCTCTTTATTAGATATTGCAAAATAGCTTTAAAAAGTTGCCGTTTTTGTACACTTTTTTAGAATGGGAATTGACAAAATTCGTGATGTCAGAATGCATTGACTGGCCAGAAAATGACGTCATTTTTGATAGATACGCAGTCACCAAAGATCTAAGTGATATTCAATGCATTGTTAACTAAAACTATGGCGTTTCAGATTTTCAAAAATACACAGGTCCAAATAAGGCAAAGGTAAACCTTTTTCTTTCTCACAAGTGTCGCATAATGCTGTAAAGAACAGAGGGTAAGAAATAAAACGAATGGAAGGGATGCACACTCCTCCATGGCACCTGATCCCACCTCTGATGTTTTGGAGGTCCGTGTTTGCTCTGCTCCTATTTTGTGTTGTTTTATGATCTTGAATACTGTTTGTTATCACTATGTTTCATTCCATTTCTATAATTGTTTTTTTTTAATTAAATTTTTTGATAGTTCAATCGTAATGTATATTTCGACAAGCGGAAGGTCAGTGGGAAGGAACTATTGAAAATGACATTGGAGACCATGCATAATTTAAAGGTACTTGGACACAGATTTGAAGTTAGTATTTTCTCCATAATGGCACGCATTATATATTCTAATAGCATTTCACACAAAAATTAATTAAAAATCTTATTTCATTTAAAAGTTATTAAAACTTCAAATTTTTTGGCGGGTTTGATTGATTCATCCTGGCACTTTCACATATTTAACTTTATTCTTAATTCTTCAGAAAAGTGTCAATCTTGTTGTGTATTAATGAGAAATATTAAAACTTTTATCCAGAAAAATAATTTTATTCAGAGTAGAAATGTTAGAAAACTAACCACCTTCACAAGTATCGCCATTCCGAGCTAAGTCGTGTGTGCAAATCGATCACACCCGTGTTATGTACACAGTTTTTGTAAACAAGGCACGAGCTCTGTTTTTATTTATGTTTAGATTTCACCGGGTGCGTTCTGAATCGTCACAGTCTGCTTACCACAACTGCACGGACTGAGAATATATTGTGTGTTTGCTTTGCTTTCGAACATGTCTACTCTGAATTTTCTGAATTATAGTATGAATATTTTGCATTCATACATAACAAGATTGCCACTTTTCCTAAGTATTAAGAGTAAAATTAAAATTTGTGAAAGTGTAAGGATGTGTCAATCAAACCCGCCAAAAACATTAAAGTTTTAATAACTTTTAAATGAAATAAGATTTTTAAGTAATTTTTGTGTGAAATGCTATTAAAATATATACTTCGTAATGTTATAGAGAAAAAAGCAGAAAATATTAACTTCAAATCTGTGTCCAAGTACCTTTAATTCTATTATATAATATTTATAAAATCTAAATTAGCAATTTTATTTCACAATGAAGTGAAAAATGAAAGGAATCACTGTTTAGTTTGTTGGGCATGCCAAGGACATCAACAATAGTTGGAAACGTGGGATAATTTATGCAAAACAGACCTTGTCCTTTTTGCAAATTATCACACGTTTCCAACTATCGTTTATTCATGTCAGTTTTATGACACATTACAAAAATATGGTTTGATAGTTTAATGAAAATAATTCACTTCTGTAAGTGATATAATTATGTAATACTGAGACTTTACCGGTTGTTTTTAATTGAACACTTATAATGTTTTACTTCCATGTTGATTGGTTGTATTTATACACTTGACATATAACTTATCATCAGACATAAACTGTATATCGCGACATGAATTGATCTGGATTGACACTCCAGGTTATGTAACTGGATTTGTAGACTGCTCCTTTAACTGCACGTCAGGGTGGAGTTCTCTTTGTCAGAAGACAGCCAGCTTCTATATTTACCATTGTTTTTATCCCTCACTGTTAGAGCACTTGGTTCTTGGCTATAGGAATTTCAAATGTAGATGTATTGTATCAGAACTACATGGAGACGTCCTCAATCAGATTTCTGAAGATTCTTTTCGGCAAAATTTTAAACCTACATTAAAATGACCGATATGCTGTTCATTGGTATGTCTGTACTGGATTGGTATTTCTTGGATTAGAGCAAAAAAAATTCCCGGAGCCATTTTTAATATCAGTATAGGCGATGTTATACTCGTTATGGTAATGTTGCTGATTTATGATTATGCTATCTGGTTTTTATCACGTGAATTATAATGATCAATGATTTATCACGTGATATGAAGAATGAGCCCCGCCTACTCCAGTTCATCACGTGACATAAAGATTGAGTCACTCCGGTTCATCACGTGATATGAAGATTGAGCCCCGTCTGCTCCAATTCATCACGCGACATGAAGATTGGGCCACGCCTGGTTCATCACGTGACATGAAGATTAAGCCCCGCCTACGCCAGTTCATCACATGATTTGATTATAACTTCATTATTCCATATAAATGTCTTCAGTAGGGTGGGTAAATGCCATATACTCCTGATAGAATCTCTTAAATGCATCCCTAGAAGAAAGCAAGAAACTGATTATTCGCTTACAAGAGGGTAAATGTAGAATAGAATGCATCCAATTGATACAAATACTAAGTAAACGTCTTACCCGAGAGCATCCGAGACAGATCTCGTCGATTTCTCGCCCAGAAATACATGACATGCGAATCGATAAGACGATGGATGTTTTGTGATGAACCCAAAATACCTAAAAATAAAGGCACAAGATGTGTCTTAGTGTGAATCAAACACGGCAGACATTTTGTTATCTTAGTAATCACGATTTCTTTTTGCGTAACGGGAATTGAGTACGTCTTAAAAGAAGGATATAATACAAAATCAGAGCAGAGCAAACACGGACCTCCGAAACAACATAGATGGGATCAGGTGCCATGGAGGAGTGAGCATCCCCTACTTAACATATATTATTTTTGTCAACGTTTGAAGGATGAAAAATAAAACTAACTGAATCTATCGCTTGCAAGAAAGAAAGTTTAGGTCTACTGCTCTTATCGCAACACAAAGTTTCAAAGTGTATGTAAAAGTTCTGTAGTAGAGCATCTGAAGGGTGAGCGTGAAGTCTCAGGCTCGAATCCCATTCTAGCTGATATTTCCTACCCCTTTATATATAAAATTGATTCAAAGCAACAAAACTGATGGGTGGTTTAGATTTCAAGTTAGCTTTTTTAAAGCTTATTCCTTAAGAAAAGGAGAGAATAGTGAAACGGGAATTGTGAACGTCAATCAAGTACAGCAGCTCAGTGGTAGGGCAGTTGAAGGTACAGGGTTCGAGTCTCAGTCTAGCCGATATTATCCGCCTGCTAGCATTACACAATAAACTAGTGCTAATTGTAACGGGAACCGTTACAGATGTTCCCCAAACGCTCCCCAACTCCCTTTTAGTGCCATATTCCTGCAAGTTTCATTAAAATAGGCAGAATCTATGCATTTAAGACTTAAACAACATTGCATGAGCGTAATGACTATATCATCTTGTCTACACTATTTTACTCATTGCACGTGCACGCACGTGCATGATGACCATACCTTCTTGTAGGAGTCCATTATGCCTGTCTATGTTCTTAATCCCATCTTGTTTGGTTGAAAAACAAGGGATTTATAGCCATTTTAAAGTTTAAGCCAATCAGATTGCAGCGCACGTACATGCGCGTGTTTTCATGACAATTATTATATATCATATTGTAGGACATCTTAAAGTATGCCTATGTTTTAAATTTCAAAGCATTTTGTCAGAAAACAGAAAAGATATTGAGATTTTTGTTTCAGCCAATCAGAGCAAAGTGCACGTGCACGCACGTGCATGCATGTAAATGCTGACCATACCATATTGTAGGAGTCCTTTATGTCTATCTATGTTCTAAATCCCATCATGTTTGGTTGGAAACCAAGGGAGTTATAGTCATTTAAAGTTTCAGCCAATCAGATTGCAGCGCACGTGCATGCACGTGATTTCACGAAAATTTTTATATATCATATTGTAGGGAATCCTAATGTATGACTATGTTATAAATTTCAAAGCATTTCATCGAAAAACAAAAAAGATATTGAGGATTTTGTTTCAGCCAATCAGAGCAAAGCGCACGTGCATGCGCGTGAGTTCATGCAAATTTGACCATGTAATCATATCTATACATCTTATACATCCTTATATAATGAGTTTCAAAACATTTCATCAAAAAATATAGAAGTTACATCCATATTAAATATATCAGTCAATTCACTCATTTCACGCGCACGCACGTGCATGCGTATGCGCGCAAAATGACCTTCGTTCCGCACACCTACACTACACACCTATTAACCCTAAAAAGGTTTTAGCTCAGTTGGGTGAACAGTTTCTGAGAACACTCGCGGACAAAAAAAGTACCGGAGAAGAAATAAGAAAAAAAATAATAATAACTAGAAACGAAACTCGTTGCGAGCAACGAGAGGTCTTCCGTCCAATTCAGATAAAAAAACCCGTAAAATCAAATTGAAAAATTGATTTTAAAAATCGGACACACGGATCGCCAACGTGAAAATCCATTCCGGTACCCATTACACCTTTGGGAACTCGCTTCAAATTTAACATTCAAATATCGCGAGATTGCTTATTTTGATTCCAGCATACATTACATTTTTTTTTAAATTCAGTTTGGAATTGTAAAATGACAGCCAGCTTGCTAAACTTTGCTCAAGATGATCACATCGGAATCTGTTACTTGAGTTTTAACAGTAACTTTTAGGTAGATAATCTATTAGTGATGAACAGATGATACTGTTTTCTTTTCTTTTTTCGATATGTATTCAACTTTTTATTCCATGCAACTCCATAAACAGGCATGCCAATGTTATATATTTCTACACTCTTGTCACCATTTGTCTAAGTACTTAAGTCGGGTCACGATACATTATTTCATCAACGTCACAAGTAGTTCTTAACGCTATTCCTTTGAAATATTTGATCTATTTGATGGATTTGATAGCTTCAATGAAAATTAGAAATGTATGTTCTTATAACCGGAATTTCGAGCGTTAGAAAGTATATTTTAATTATCACATTATACAAATATAATATCGTATACGGCCAAGTAACACTAAAGTGTTTTCCACGAATTTTGTATCCTGTTTTTTCCCCAAAGTGGAGATGAGTTACACGTTCATGAAAAGACTGGAATGTTTCACTGAAAAAAAAATCACTCGCCCTCCGACAGTCAAGGAATGTGATACTATTTATGTTCAATAACTTGCATTTATTACAAGAATATTTATACCCGGTATAACCTTTAATAAACAATCTTTTAAAAAAATGTTTTTCTTATTTTTGTCTTTTCTATTCATTTAATATGTCACAAGCCTGCGTGGAAAAATAAACAGAAGGCAAGTAATACTTCAGAAACATAGTGAATATTAAGTCAGGGCAAGTTTCTTGAAAAGCTATTACTTATAACCATGGTTTAGGATAAGTTTTCCCTGCTGCAAAACAAAAGATTGTTGTCATCGTATTTCCACTTGTAGTCATGTTGTATTCTACTTTGAGATGCAGACAAAAGCAATTTCAATAGACGTTTGAGGAAAACTCATATTAAAACAATACTCAATGCAACGTAACTGCGATGTAGCAATTTAAAGAATCCTTTACATTTCATAAATCTTTTTGGTAGAAGTTTCGTTCATCTAAACGCTCAGCTGACCTTCTAGAACCCGACTTGCTTAATGGCGGAGTTCACGGAGACGCCCCGCCATCTTGGACACGCTTCAGATTTTTAAATGCGAATATCTAGTGTGTGGATTGATCAATTCTTAAATAAATTATATATTAGGCCTTTCCAGTAGGGTCTCCATTAACATTAATTATATCAAAGAAAAATATTGAAAAACAAAAAAAGTTGAAAAAGTGCACATTTTGAATTCACTTCCTGTAGCGACCGGAAGTACTGACGACGCAAACGAAGGCAAAATTGCACATCTATAAGTCATGGTCTATCATCTCTAATAAGTCTCCAGTTAATATCTTTAGCCATTTTCGAGAACACTCGAAGACAAAATTGTATTTTAAAATCAGGAAATTGCCCATAACTTGGCATTGGTACCGAATTTTCCAACAAACGGAATTTTATATAAAATTCATATAATGACCTATAATTCCTGATATTTTCATTGAAATCGACCGAATAGTTTACGAGAAATCGCCTGCACAAAATTTTGTCTAAAAAAAAAGAATAATAATAATAACTAGAAACTCTTGTTGCTACAGCAACAAATAAGGTCTTCCGTTCTCCTCTTTTATCTGTAAGAAGAATATTTTTGTATTTAAAAAAAAAAACAAAATGGAAAAAAAAAAAATATCAATTCCTCCATCTGGTCTCAATCCCAAAACCATTAGTATGAAAGTCGGACACGCTAACCACGGAGCCACCAACTTCCGCAACATTAAAGGTATTTTGTAAGCTTAGTATTTTAAGGTTGAAGGAAATAGTTTCGAAGTGAAAGAAATAGTTTCGTAGTAAAGTCCCGGTCAAATTTCTTAAACAACTGAGATATTGGCTGTTTGATGTGATATTGTATGTAGGAAAATGATTAGAATAATTATGGGACACATTTGCAGTGAAGCAGTGACACTTAGCATATACAGAGTTGTAAAGCGAAACTAATACACGTGGTCAGTTGCAGAGTAAATTCAAAATCCCGGAAAAAGAGTGAGTGAGTCATGGGCATTTTTTCAACACCGTATCGTATCAAGCGGGGTAACTGCAATTGACCTATCTCAATTGCGTGGAAGTTTAATTGATATGAAAAATCGTCATTTCCGAGTTTCAGCCGATTCATATTTAAATCTAAATAAAATTAAAATAAATTCCATACACCTAAGAAAGCAAGAATACTTGGTATTAAAATGACGTAATAGAGCAGGAGAATCGAATGATATTAACAAAAATTGCAGAAATAGCCAATACGAGTTTTAATTAATTTTTATGCTAAGCAATAACTTAATTTCAGACAGAAAAAAAAAATGCAGATTTTGCCGATATTCACTAGAATTTCAAATACTTCAGAGACTCACCTTAAAACTCTCAGGACACTTTCTTTCAGGTCTCTTCTTTCTTTTATTACGAATCTTATGCCGATATTTCGTTTCGTTTGACTTGTAGACATTTTCTCTAAGTTGGTATTGATTGTTTTGTTTTGTTTTTAGAGAAAGGAGGGGATATTTTATAAGCATTTGTTAGAGTAAGAGTTGCAAATACCTCCACGACCGTAAGCTTGATTGTGACCTTTGGGTCAATGGGGCCAAAGAACAAGGTCATTTATCAAGGTCAAAGGTCAAGGTCATCAGAGAGAGAGAGAGAGAGAGAGAGAGAGAGAGAGAGAGAAAGGTAAACTTGAGATAAATACTTGAAACTGAATCTAGAAAAAGGTAATGAATATTTCTTTATTTCTTTTTGAGTAAGGGTCAAAGGTCTCATTTTAGGTTTCTCTAGACATTTTCAGTCTGAATAACATGTCCCGAAATCATTTTAAATACTCTTTTTTATAAAAGATATTTATGGGATGGTAGGAAACTCAATTTATGCAGTTTTTCTCTCATAACCGGAAGTCGTCGTTTTTGTTTCCAATGGAACTGACATATTTCGAAACTACTAGTAAGAAGCTATAAGGTAATACTAAGAAAAATTCCATAAAGAAAAGTTGAAAATTTTGATTTATTTGATCACTTCCTGTGACAACCGGAAGTGACGGTGGATGATCTAAAACTCAAAGGATTTGTCTACTTATCAAGGTCTACCACCCCTAGTAGTTTGGTGTCTTAATCTCTTACCGTTAACGAGATCTAGCAATGATAACTTCTGATATTGAGAACAGGAAGTCACGCGACCGGAAGTGAATTTTACTGAGATATTAGACATTACTGTAGACATTTGCAGTCTGAATAACATATCCAAAAATCATTACAAATACTTTAACTATAAAAAGTATTTATGGGAAAGAAAAATACTCAAATTACCGGGTATGTAGTTTTTCTCTTTTAACCGGAAGTTGTCGATTTTGTTTCCGGTGATACTATCATATTTCAAAACTACAAATAAGATGCTATAATATGATGCAACAAGTTTCTATAAAGAAAAATTGAATTTTTCGATTTCTTTGATCACTTCCTGTGACAATCGGAAGTGATGGCGTACAATCTTATCCAAACTGGTTTTGCCTACTCATCAAGATCTACCACTTAAAACAGTTTGGTGTCTTAATCTCTTATCGTTTACGAGATCTAGCTATGATAACTTCTCAATTTCAGGACAGAAAATCACGCGACCGGAAGTGAATTTAACAAAGATATTTGACCTTCCTGTAGACATTTGCAGTGTGAATTACATATCCAAAAATCGTTACAAATATGTCATGTATAAAAAATATTTAGGGGAAAGAAAAATACTAAAATTATGCAGTTTTTCTCTTAAAACCGGAAGTTGACATTTTTGTTTCCGGTTGGACTGATATATTTTAAAAATACAAATAAGATATCATAACGTCATGCCAAAAAAGTTTCATAAAAGAAAATTTGAAAATTTTGATTTTTTGGAACACTTCCTGTGACGACCGGAAGTGACGGCGGACAATCTTATCCAAACTGAAGTTGCCTACTCATCAAGATCAACCAATTGTATAAGTTTGGTGTCTTAATCTCTTTCCGTTTACGAGATCTAGCTGTGATAAGTTCTCATTTTGAGGACAGGAAATCACGCGACCGGAAGTGAATTTTTCAAAGATATTTGAGGTTACTGTAGACATTTGCAGTCTGAATAACATATCCAAAAATCATTACAAATACTTTATCTATAAAAAATATTTATGGGAAAGAAAAATACTCAAATTTTGTAGTTTTTCTCTTATAACCGGAAGTCGTCGTTTTTGTTTCCGGTGGGACTGACTTATTTCGAAACTACAAATAAGATGCTATAGTGTGATGCAAAAAAAGTTTCATTAAAGAAAAGTTGAAATTTTCGATTTCTTTGATCACTTCCTGTGACGACCGGAAGTGACGGCGGACAATTTTAACCCAAATGGACATGCCTACTTATCAAGATCTATTACTCATATAAGTTTGGTGTCTTAATCTTTTACCGTTTCTGAGATATGACTCAGACAAAATCTTTTTGAAAAAAGCGGAAATCGTAAATATCTGACGACCGGAAGTGAAATTTGAAAAACTGGAAACTGCATCTGAAAGATATTTTGACTCTCTATCATCCCTGAAAATTTCATGAGAATCCGTCCTGTCATCTCTGAGAAATCGTGCTTTTAAAAAGGGAACAAAAATAATAATAGGAAAAAGAAAAAGAAACAGAAGAATCACTATAAGGTCTTCCGTCTGAAACGGAAGACCTTAATAAGAAACAATAGAATCACTATAAGGTCTTCCGTGAAGACGGAAGACCTTAATAATAATAATAATAAGAAACAGAGTAAAAACAATATGTTCCCAAACTCCGTTTGGGGAACATAACTATCGAGATTTATCTTTTAAATACAACTTGCAGTAATATATTGTTATTTTCTTTATTTCAATATACACAATTTACTCATACCTTTCGTTTCGAGGGTGAAATCCACAAAATGATATATTCTTCAGGGCAAAGAAATGAGTGAAATGGTCGTCTGTTTCATGCTGAAAAGAAACAGGATTTGCAAATACAATGC